>NC_058132.1:172953116-173004115 GCF_016433145.1 Gracilinanus agilis | reverse complement strand
ATATATATATATATATATATATATGGATATATACATGTGTGTATATATATGTGTATATATGGATATATACATGTGTGTATATATATGTGCATATATAAACATATTTCATAGAATCTTAAAATCAATATTTTTAGAGGACACCTAGACCTTTCTTCTTCCTGATCTAAGAATCCCCTTCACAAAATTTCTGACAATTGGTCATTCAGCTTCTGCTTATATACTTCTAGTGATGAGGAACTTTCTCTCAAAGCAACACATTCTATTTGTAAGATGTAGCACCCTTCTTTCTTATATAGAGTAAACTCTTAATAAACTTATTAAAATATATTTAAAACTTTTTTAAAAACTTAAAACTCTTTTCCTTTATTCATTCCCATCAGTATTCAAATAATAGGCCCTCTTTGACATGAGGCCTTTCTTTATGCACTCCAAGTCTTAATACTCTTCTTCCCACATACAACCAAATTAATTTGTATCTAGTTTTTGCATATTTTGTATTTACTTATTGATGTATGAATTGTTTTGCCCCCAGGAAAATATTAGCTCCTTGAGGTCAGTTCCGCTTTTATCTTTGTATCCCTAACACCTAGTAGCATATGGTAAACAATTAATGAATGCTGATTGAATTGAAATGATCCATTCTGATTGTGAGAAGTTCTTCTTCTACTCAATGGAACTCTCCTACCCTGTAACTCTCGCTCAGTCTCATGGAATCATAAAACTAATTCTTCCACATGACTCCCCTTCATATATTTTTAGATGAAGATCTAAAGAGATAAACCAAACATTGTAATTCTGAGAAGTGAGCTCCTTGGATGCCAAGCCAGTCAGTTCTGTTTGTGGTCTTGCCATGATGCATCTCTGAGTTATGATATAAATTGGGCAGGAAATGTCATTTCTGTTGGAAGGGTCCCAAAACATGTTTTGGCTCACTGAGTCAGCCAAAGAAAAGGCACCTTCCATGCTCTGAGTGGTCAGTTTCAAATCCTGCAAATATTCAGAGACATAAATTTGCAGACACTGAAATCTGGCCCCACTGAACCTTCTTCATTTGGCAATGGAAAAATGGATTGATTACTTTAAGACAAATGGTAAGGCTTTTCATTACATCAGTGGCTAGTTGAGACTGTGTTTAGATAATTAAAAGTGAAAAGAGAGTGAAATGCTAGTGGCTCTATTCCAGTGTCATTCAATCCCTGATGTCACCCATGGCCTTGATTTTGTCCCTGAGTATTTGCTTCTTATTTTTCTCAGGTTCATATTTTCAGCTGTTTAACCTCACTCATATAGTATCCATCCTTTCCTCTGGTATTGCTTTGGTTCCAGTGATTCTTCATTTTTTTTTAAAAGTAATAGTGGAGGTGGGGGGAAGGGGACTACTTGTCTTCCATAATCCGAGTTAAATGAGGTCACTTGGTTATCCTCCATCTTTCTTACATGCTTCTCCATGGCTGGGGAATAATGGTGCCTTTCTTTCAATCACTATGCCAACCTCAATCAAGTATTTCAGGTAGAATAGGCTAGTGATGGGTGGCAATGATAGCTAATTAAAAAGAGCTCACTAGGCCTGCCAGTAATGTCTTTAAACCAGAGTGTTTTCACTTTTGCTTCTTCTTACTCATTAAAATCTAAAATGTTCTTGTTAACTATCTTACACCATTTTGATAGAGCAGGTGACCCCAGAGTATGGGCTCCTCTCATTCCCTTTGAACAGGAGGCACAGATGTGCTCAAGTCAGACGATCCAATTGACCACAGTTCCTATTGTAATTTTTGGCCAACACTTTTGGGCCCAGCTGGGCTGACATTTTAATTTCTGCCTCTTTTGTGACTTCCATTATCCTGGAGGCCAAGGTAGAAACGTGTCTGGAATCACAATTTCTGGAATTTTAGTAGATGGCTGGTACTGGGCCAGAACCATTCAATGTTAGGGATGGATTGCCTGGAATTTCTCCAAATGTATGGCTTGTCCATTTCTACTTAGTGGCCAGACTTGAGCCTTGAAGAGACTGTTCAAGATAAAACTGTCTGCTTGTTGTAATTCAGCTGGCCAAAGGGGATTGAGACCAGCAAATTATAGAACCATTGAATCTAAGAACTGAAAGGAAACTAAAGGACCCCTTCTCCCACTCCTGCCTCCCAAGCTCATGTTTCCCAGCAAGAATGAGAAAATAGAGCTCAAGGTATTATGAAGGTTAATGAAGATTTAGGAAGCAGAGAGACATGATATAAATATAAAAATCTGATTATAATGAAAACTCATGACTGGGTAAAATAGAGCTTTGGCCTTTTACAAAGGCTTCTCCCAACAGCATGAGAGACTTTTTAAAAATACATATTAAATATCCTAATTCCATTTCAAGAAATGAAAAGGAAGTTCTATTCAGGTTTCTCTTTTATCAGAACCACTTGCTGCTTCAGGGAAGTGTGAGACTCTATGAAATGCCTATTTGATTTTGTTAAAAATGCCTGATGGAGGGGGCAGCTGGGTGGCTTAGTGGATTGAGAGTCAGATGTAGAGATGGGAGGTCTTAGGTTCAAATCTATCCTCAAACACTTCCTAGCTGTGTGACCCTGGGCAAATCACTTGACCCCCATTGCCTAGCCCTTACCACTCTTCTGCCTTGGAGCCAATACACAGTAGGAAGGTAAGGGTTTATTTTCTTAAAAATGCCTGGTGGAGGGGAAAGAGAAAATAAATGCTTGTTAATTGGGGAAAAACAGAAAAAGAAAATGTTTAGGCACCTTAAAAAAAGAAAGAGGATAGACTACTTAGATGGGAGAGTGAATATGTCCATCAGTAGACATCTTCAAGCACAGGTAGAGAGTTTCAGCTTGACCCAGTTGGTCTTGTGTGTTAGAAGTCACTCCTGCTAGTGACTGGACAAGATCATCTCTGAAGGCCGTTTCAACTCTGGGATTCTTTTTGTGAGTGATTTCTTCCCTCTTCTAAAATTATATAAGAGGCACCAATTGCACCAGTCATTTAGCCCCATCTGTATGAAAACATCACATGCTAGATTTGGAAGGGACCTCCTACAAGTCTATATTGTTGACTCATTATTATTGACTAAGTTCTTTAGACTTTAGCCTCCTTGAAAGACTGTTTCTCTGTCTTGCAAAGGCCCAGCTCAATGACCTGTACACAAGAGACTCTCAATAAATGTTTGTTCATGACTATTAAGGAAAGATGAGATAGCACTTTGTGTTACCTTGCCTGGTTTCTCATTTTTAAGATGCTTGTCCCTATCTACCCTCAGCATATTATTTAATATCTATTGAGCTTCCCACGTGTTGTTTTCATGATGTTGGGTAAGATACATTAGCTGCCCTCTGGAAACCCATATTATTTTAAAGTAACATGATGAAATAAGAGGAAAATGAGTATACTTGGAAATGTATCTTTTTTGAACAGCAGTGTTCTTCCACTATCTATAGTTTTAAAATCCTGGAACATTACTCTATTCAAATCACTGAAATAGCAGGTGACCCAAAAGGTGATGTAGAGATGTGTGGTGGGTATAAGTAAGCTGTCACCTGCTTCCTGCATTTCCAATGGTAATTTAAGTGAAAGAAATCTCATAAAAGCAGATTGTTTATAGCTAGTTCTGGTACCTGGGACAAGCACTGCAAAAGACACCCGGAGTAAACATTTGGCAGTGGTGATGGGCTACAGAGAAATCTCACACTTTGGGACACAAAGTCCCATGAGATCAGCTCCCTGATGGGTGAGACACTAAGATCCCCCTGCTAGAAAGACTGCTGCTACTGCTTCTATTGCTGCTGCTACTGAGGGAGGGAGTAGGTTGGGGAAGGCTGATGTCAGAGCTTGAAGTTGGTGAGGGGAGTACAAGGAGGAACATCATCTGGTAGTTGCCTTTTATAACTCATTCTTGCTAACTAGGCACTAAGGGTCAATTGTCTCTACCTGCTGAAGTAATAATATAAATGTTGCCAGGACCTTCTAAATGTTGATGTCCTGAGGAGAGACTCAAACATTGTGCCTCAGTGAAAACTCTGCCCCAAAAGTCATCAATAAAGGAATGCACATTATCAGAAATATAGAATAGTACCAAACATATAGTAGGGGTTTAATATATGCTTACTGATTGGTCATGCCAGACAAACAAAGAATATCAGAGAGAGAGCCCATGTATTTCATGGATTAAAAGACCTAGAAGTCTTCCCATGCATTGTTTAAATTTTCTATTGGAGATTTCTGGAAGGATACAGACAAGAATCATTCAGGATAAAAAAGCATGGATAGATTGCAATTTATACTTGAGGAGGACAAATTTATATCAATGAGTTCATGGATTCATCATAGTATCTTTTCCCTTCTCTCCATTCACACAATCACCATCTGATTAAGGTTTTCGGCACCTCTCACTCAGACTATTACTATCTCAAGGGACTTCTACTGGTGCCCTTGTCTCTTAATCCTCTCTCTTTTCTAGGGCAACCTCCATGTTGTTGTTAAGCCATGTCTGACTCTCTGTGAATCCATTTAGTTTTGATTATTTTGGGGTTTTTTTGGTGTAGAACCTGGAAGGCTTGCCATTTCCTTCTCCAGATCATTTTATGGATGATGAACTGGGGCAAATGGGGTTAAGTGACTCGCCCAGGCTCACATAGCTAAATGTCTGAAACTGGATTTGAACTTATGAGCACGAGTCTTCCTGATTCCAAGTTCAGAGCTCTATTCACTGTCACCTAGCTAGAGATCTCCTTATGCACCAAATCCCGCAAATTAGACTGACTTAAATGTCTCTATCTCCCATTTCATGAGATAGATAGATAGATAGATAGATAGATAGATAGATAGATAGATAGATAGATAGATATGTATGATATTACCAAAGCACAGGTCTGATCATGTCACTTCCTAGCTCAACAAACTCCAATGACACCCCATTATCTCAAATGAAATATGAATTTGGTTATCCTTCAAAAACTGACTTCAGTCTACCTTTCCAGCTTTATTGAAGACCCTTCTCCTTCATATTTAGCCAACCTGTTCCTCCTCTCCCTCAAATGTCAAGGTGAATCTACTGTCTCTGAACCTTTGGAATATGCAGATCCCAAAGCTTAGAATACAAGCCCTCCTCACCTCTGACTCATAGAATCCCCAGTTTCCTTCATGATTACATCTCTAGCTTTTTTTTTATTCACCTGATGCATAAACAATTTTGTTCTAGCATCTCATTTTTATTCTGGGTATGTCATTGCTTTTTTTGTTTCTTGTAAACCACAGATTGAGATGCTTTATTTTCTCATTCAATCTGTCATTCTTTAAGTTTTGTTGAATTGTTTAATCCATTCACATGTAGAGTTATTAGAGTTTGGTTAATATTTTCTTCCAAAAATGAAGTGCTTTTTTTCTGAATTAGAAAATTTTTGTCCCCTCTCCTTCCTCTTTTAGAATGAAACTTTGTTCCTGTGATCAGTTTTCCATAATTAACTTTAAGACAACATTATTCTCACAAGTGTTTTTTTCTCCTCACTCTCAAAACCCACTAGTTGCAAACCTTTTCCCTAATTTCAGGGTTTTACTCAACTTACTGATTCCCCTTTCTTTCATGCTTTTCTTAAAGTTATATAATTTTTATCTTCTTTTTTTCCCTTTCAGTTATGTGATCAATTTGTGAGTGTAGCATAGTCAATTTATATTTTCTTGATGTTATATTTGAAGTTCTTTCTCCTAGTTGCTTACAAATTTTATTTTTTGTCAATGGAACTATGAATTTAATCTCTATGTGTCTTGGGGTTAGAAGCATGGAGTTCTTTGTTTTCTTGTTTGTTTCTTTTTTTCTGGAGGTAATCTGTAAATATGCTTTACATTCCAGATTCAAAATTCTGTTAAGTTTTCTTATATTATTTCTACCTAATAGTATTCAGATTTTTTAACACATCATTCTCTTTTGGGGAATTCATATGATTTTTAATTTGTCTCTGTGAACCTTGACTTTGAGATCATGTGTTCCATTTGTATAGAGAATGTCTGTTCTGTTAATGTTTTTTGCTTTTTTCATTTTTCTTCTCCCATATTGCCTTTCTTCTTCATATATTTGTATTCCAGATGTGTTGCTATCTCTTTCACTTCTTTAGAGAGACTCACCACCATGGATTCAAGTTTTTTAATTCTGCTAATTATTTCTGCTTTGGAGGTCATGAATTCTGCAGTTTATTTCTGTCTAACTTCTGTCAACATCATTTTTTTTCTCTTCAATCATTCTGGAACATCCTTCTGTGGTTCCTTGCTCTTCTAGGAACTCCCAGTGTTCTGTGTTTCATCAAGTGCTAATTCAGTTTTCTTTCTCCTACACTATTTAGAAATGCAGTCTTTTAGATGTCTTACTATTCATCCTCCCTATTGATTTGTCTGCAAGTGCTCTAGGTTTTTAAATTAATTTTATTCCTTCTAAGATCTTTTCTGGTTTTAGGTCCTCCCCCTTTCCCCTCCCCATTGCTTAATTGCTCGCTCCTCCCCCACAGACCTCAGGGCTGGACCTCGAAGCTATCTTAGTCATCTCCAACATTAGGGTTCTTTTCCCCCAAGTAGCTTCTGAAGGGCCAGGACGGTTCCCTTCTGGATTCCAGCTCCCTTCCTTCAGGGTCTGTGCAGGCTTTGGGAAGGGTATTCTGGGAAGAGTTTCTGTGTCTTTGGGGTTTCTTCACCTAGGTCTGACCAAGGCAGAAGGAAAATAAGATCTCCCCCTCCCCACGTCGCCACACACACATACTTTTCTCTTCCCCACATGTGGCTAAGCTGCAACAGAATGCTGGGGGCAGGGAAGAGCTGGTAGGTGCTGGCAGAGCCTGCAGAAGGGAAATCCCTAAATGGCAACCAGAACCCAAGCCATCGCCTTGGTTTGTGCACCTGTGGGAGCATGGAAACTTTTGAGAGAGGGCCATTGAGTGAGCACAGCAGGGATTAGCCTGCCCACTGAGAATCCAGAAGGCTGTTACCTTTTTAACCTTTCTCATTTAATGCAAACAGGTCTAAATTCTCCACCTCTGGCACAGAATTTGTTTTTGAAGTTCGGGTGCTTTGGGGTTTTTGTTTTTAATGTAGCAGTTAGTGCAAAAAGAGTCTAGTCCTCCATCTTTTTGGTTACATGCCCCAAAGGTCCCAGAGTTTCTTTAGAAATTTAGCTTAACCACGTCTTCTACTGGAAGCCTTCTACTTTAACCACTGAGTATTTTTTTGCATATATTTAGCTATATAATGGATAAGAGAGGCAGCCTCAGAGCCAGTAAGACCTGGCTCCAAGTCCTGCCCCAGACACCCAGGAGCTTTCTGGCTCTAGTGTCCTCAGACAGTTCTCTAAGTGGCAGGGCAGTGTCCAGAGCTTCCCCAGAGGGGGTTTCCTCATTGGGAGTTTCCTTCTATGAATGAAATCAATATATATGGTCAATGATCTTTGATTTCACGTAGATATATATACTCTATATATAAAGACATATTTAGATGCAGATAAGATGCATAGAGAGATATATGTGCATGTATGCATATATATATCCACACATAGAAATGTGTGGATATATTGTGTGTTCATGCAAATTATAGATGTACACATACACACTTATGTTGCATCTGTGTATATATTGTGTGTGCATTTATATGTGCATTCACATACATGGAGGTATTTATCATCGGTATTTTTCATATATGTATATATCACATACATATTTATTAATCATATATTTATCTTATATATCAATAGGTAAATATCACTCACATATCCTTATCTATCTTATATATCTGTGTGTATCACATGCACATATATCTTTATATATCTCATATACTGGAATGCATCACACACACACATATATATCTGTATATATCATGCACTCATATCCTTATATATCTTATTTCTTCCAATAGAATATAATCTTCCAGGCTGGGACCATTTCATTTTTGTCTTTGTATTTTTAGCACCAAGAACAATGTTTGGCACATAGTAGGTATTTAATTAATGCTTGTTGATTGGTTAATAGAATCCCATTTCCTTCAAGTTTATAAAATCCTGCCATAGTGCTTCATTTTAGTGTGAAACTTAAAAGCTCCAGTAGTTATACCCAGGTAGAAAAGCTTCAACTCTAGACCTACCTATGCATTTTTTTAAACCCTTGTACTTTGGTGTATTGTCTCATAGGTGGAAGATTGGTAAGGGTGGGCAATGGGGGTCAAGTGACTTGCCCAGGGTCACACAGCTGGGAAGTGTCTGAGGCCAGATTTGAACCTAGGACCTCCTGTCTCTAGGCCTGACTCTCACTCCACTGAGCTACCCAGCTGCCCCTCTATGCATTTTTAATGGAGGATCACCTGCATGGCTCAGTTTGGAAAGGTTTATTACCAGAAAGTTGGCCACTAATGATGAATCCATCAGGCTGCAGCACCCTGTTAGAGCATCCACTCAGGTCTACAGGAGCTGTCATGTGACACAAAGGAGGAAATAACCACATGGTGAAACCACCAATCCTTTAAAAACTGAAGAATTTGAGTAATTAGACCCCTGACAGAGTTTTTGTTATAAAGATTTTTTCCAAATTTGTTGTTTCCCTTCTGATTTTGGTTGCATTGTTTTTATTTGTACAAGAGCTTTTTAGCTTAATATAATCAAAACCATTTAATTTACATTTTGTAATTTTCTCTAACTCTTTCTTGGTTTTAAAATCTTTCCTTTCCCTGAGATCTGACAAGTATACTTAACTCATTTATAGTTTCCCTCTTTATATTTAAGTTATTCACCCATTCTGAATTTATCTTGGTGTAGGGTGTGAGATATTGCTCTATACCCAATCTCTCCTATATTGTTTTCCAAATTTCCCAGCATTTTTTTGTCAAATAGTGGCTTCAGGTCCCAAAAGTTGGGCTCTTTGGGTTTATCATACACTGTCTTGCTAATGTCATTTACTCCAAGTCTATTCCACTGATCCTCCCTTCTGTCTCTTAGCCAGTACCATATTGTTTTGATGACTGCTGCTTTATAGTATAGTTTAATGTCTGGTACTGCTAGGCCCCCTTCCTTCACACTTTTTTTTCATTATTTCCCTTGATATTCTTGATCTTTTGTTATTCCAAATGAAATTTGTTATAGTTTTTCCTAATTCAGTAAAGAAGTTTTTTGGTAGTTTGATAGGTATGGTGCTAAATAGGTAAATTAATTTGGGTAGAATGGTCATTTTTATTATGTTAGCTCGACCTACCCATGAGCAATCAATGGTTTTCCAATTGTTTAGATCTAGTTTTATTTGTTTGGAAAGTGTTTGGTAGTTGTTTTCATATAATTCCTGTGTTTGTTTTGGTAGATAGATTTCCAAGTATTTTATATTGTCTAGGGTGATTTTAAATGGCGTTTCTCTTTCTACCTCTTGCTGCTCTAATATGTTGGAAATATATAGAAATGCTGATGATTTATGTGCATTTATTTTGTATCCTGCAACTCTGCTAAAGTTGTTGATTATTTCTACAAGCTTCTTAGTTGATTCTCTGGGATTTTTAAAGTAAACCATCATATCATCTGCAAAGAGTGATCAATTGTATAAAAAAATCAAGCCATTCCCCAATTGATAAATGGATAAGAGACATGAATAGACAATTTTCAGGTAAAGAAATCAAAAGTATCAATAAGCACATGAGAAAGTGTTCTAAATCTCTAATAATCAGAGAAATGCAAATCAAAACAACTCTGAGGTATCACCTCACACCTAGCAGATTGGCTAAAATGAAAGAAGGGGAGAGTAATGAATGCTGGAGGGGATGTGGCAAAACTGGGACATTAATGCATTGCTGGTGGAGCTGTGAACTGATCCAACCATTCTGGCTGGCAATTTGGAACTATGCTCAAAGGGCTATAAAAGAATGCCTGCCCTTTGATCCAGCCATACCATTGTTGGGTTTGTACCCCCAAAGAGATCATAGATAAACAGACTTGTATGAAAATATTTATAGCTGTGCTTTTTGTGGTGGCAAAAAACTGGAAAAGGAGGGTATGTCCTTAATTTGGGGAATGGCTGAACAAATTGTGGTATATGCTGGTGATGGAATACTATTGTGCTCAAAGAAATAATAAACTGGAGGAATTCCATGTGAACTGGAAAGACCTCCAGGAACTGATGCAGAGTGAAAGGAGCAGAGCCAGAAGAACATTGTACACAGAGACTGATATACTGTGGTAAAATTGAATGTAATAGACTTCTGTACCAGCAGCAATGCAATGACACAGGACAGTTCAGAGGGATTTATGGAAAAGAATGCTACCCACATTCAGAGGAAGAACTGCAGGAGAGGAAACATATAAGAAAAACAACCGCTTGAACACATGGGTTGAGGCAGACATGATTGAGGATGTAGACTCGAAACTACCACACCAATGCAACTATCAACAATTTGGAAATAGGTCTTGATCAATGACACATGTTAAAATGGAATGTGCATCAGCCATGGGTGGGGGGAGTGCAGAGGGTGAAGGGGAAAGTAGGAGCATGAATCATGTAACCATGTTAAAAATGAATATAAATAAATGGTTAAAAAACTGAAGAATTTTAAATGTTTGTTATAATGTGATATTTCATGGATGAAGGAAACTTGCTGAACACTAGTGATGGTCAGAGATGTGTAGCTCTGGGGAATGGATTGTTAAATTGTTAGTGAGAGCTTTTACACCCCAAATCTTGATTTATTGTTTTGTTAATTGTCTAGACTTAAGAAAGTGATGAAAATGTTAATGGTGCAGACTATACTAAACTAAAATCGAGTCCTATGTTTTGGAGAACTGGTTATTAAACATTTCCTGGAATACCCCTGCATGAAATAATTGTTTCCTCTCTGATTGCTCTCTCAGGCAATAAAAACATTAGGCTTATAGTAGGTCTTTGCAAATTTAAGAGTGGGTAGAGAGAATGACCATAAAATCGGGTCTTTTCCTTAAATCTATCTCCAAATGCATTAGGAGGCTTAATATTAGTAGCTTCAGTGGTGGCTAGGTTGGAAGATGGAGGCATTAAGGATTTTAGTCATTTTGCTGGGCCCCAAAATTTCTAGACTCAGTCCTGTTCATTATGCCCTACTCCTACACAAACTACAGATGAAAAAAAGGATTCTGCTGAGATATTCCTAAGCCTCAAGCATCACTGGATTTGTGAGCTCATTATTGTCTGTCTGTGAGACAGTTTTCCTGGAATTTTACTGTTGATGGAGGATAGTCTTTTGTACTCCATACAGAAAATATTGTGGAAGTAGGAAAGGAACATACTCAATGATTAGAACAATATAAATAGAAATCACAAAAAATAAAACTGAATGCGAAAAGATTATGATGACCAAGAATGTCCTTGAAGAAGGCATGAGAATGTACCACGCTCCTTTTTTTCCAGGAGAGGGGGAAATACAGATGTAAGATACTGTATATCTAAACCCTCAGGACATGTGGGCAGCTAGGTGGCTTAATGGATAGAAAGCCAGACCTAGAAAGTGGAGATCCTTAGTTCAATTCTGGTCTCAGACATTTCATTGCTTTGAGACCCTGGGCAAATCTCTTAACCCCCGTATCCTGGCTCTTACCACTCTTCTTTCTTGGAACCAATACTTAGTATTAATTATAAGTTGGAATATAAGGGTTTAAAAATATAGTGCTATATAAATTATAGTGACAATGATGAAGATGAGGATGAGAATAAAGATGACAGCTAATTATCAATTCATCTGAGGAAGATCCGTGTTTTCCTGGATTGTAAATTCATTAGGAATTGACAACAAGCCAGGGTAGCTACCAGAAATCATGGCAATCATTCACTGAGGCAGTGATAATCTCATTGCAATGTACCCAGATTGTCTCAACTCTGAAATACTGTGTTAAGTTGTGGGTATCACATTTTAAAAAAGAACTCTGACAAGATGGAACTCTTCCAGAGGCAAATAAAATATTGACAGCACTGGAGATGGTACCATAGGAAAATGGTCAGTTGCAAGAGCAGGGAATCATTTGCCTGGAGAAGAGAAGAATTAGCAAGGGACCGAATAGTGGTCCTGTGGAAGAGGTTTAGACCTGTTGCTTGACTCCAGAGGGGAGTACTTTCCATGGATGGAAGTTATAGAATGGTCAAATTAGGCTTAGTTTAAGGAAAAACTTTCTAACAAGTAGACCGGTCCCAACATGAAATGTATTACCTTGGGAAGTAGTGAGCTTCCACTCACTAGAGTCTATCAAGCAAAGGAGGGATGCCTATTTATTGGGATATTGTCGAGAGGATTTTTTTTGAGATATTGGTTGGTCAGAAGCCTCTGTGTTTGCTTCAAATGTGATATTCTACAATTCTGCTTCTGTTCTTCCTTCCCTAACTTTTCTGCC
Source organism: Gracilinanus agilis (assembly GCF_016433145.1). Lineage (NCBI taxonomy): Eukaryota > Metazoa > Chordata > Mammalia > Didelphimorphia > Didelphidae > Gracilinanus > Gracilinanus agilis. Next base: position 172,991,760 of record NC_058132.1, on the reverse strand, counting down.
TACAACTCTCCAGGTTTACAACCTACGTATTATCTTTGAACCTTCCCTCTTTTTTACCTTCAGTCATTTACAAGATCCTCTTAATTTTAGCTCTGAAGTCACTTTCACAATCATCTTCTATCTTTTCTTGATCTACTACTCTAGGACAGACCCTTGGTGTCATTTGCTTAGATTATTAATAAAGCCTCCCTGATGGTTTCTCTACCTCAACTCTCTTCCCTCTGCAACCAATCTTAATTTTGCTACCAAAATATACTACTCATATCATTTTTGTGACCAGAAATCCTCAGTGCCTCCACATTATCACCTGAATCAAGTTCAGTCACCTTTATCTGGCATTGAAGACCTCCATCAGCCAGCATCATCCTATTTTTCCTGCCTTATCTCATAACATTCTCTTCCACACATTCAGTGCTCCTGTTAAATCTGACAACTTTCTGCCCTTCATATTCGCCACATGCTTTATAACCTCTATATCACAACACTGCCTGGAAGTCCCTTCCTCCCCATCTTTAAATCTTCAAATCCTACTATCCTTTAAAACCTAACTCCAGGGGCAGCTGGGTAGCTCAGTGGAGTGAGAGTCAGGCCTAGAGACGGGAGGTCCTATGTTCAAACCCGGCCTCAGCCACTTCCCAGCTGTGTGACCCTGGGCAAGTCACTTGACCCCCATTGCCCACCCTTACCAATCTTCCACCTATGAGACAATACACCGAAAGTACAAGGGTTTAAAAAAAAATCTAACTCCAATACTACTTTGTCTAAGGAATCTTCTTTGTTCTCCCTATTAGATAATGACCTTTCTACTCAGGCTTTATATAGCACTTTTATTTTCTAATTCTCTGATGCACTCATTATATAGTATTATGCATTATGACTCTCTAGAGGCAGATGGATGGCATAATTGGTTGAGTTAGAAAGACCAGAGTTCAGACTGGTCTCATACTCACTAGCTGTGTGACCTTGGGCAAGTCACTTAACATGTTTTTGCCTCAGTTTCCTCAATCACAAAATAGAGATAAGAACAGCACCTGCCTCACAACAGGAATGCTGTGAGGATCAAATGAGGTTATATTTATAAAGTATTTAACTCAGTACATGGCACATGGTAAGCCCTTAATAAATGCTTGTTTCTTTCATTCTCCCTATATTTGTGTTTTATTCCTCTACTAGATTTCTCGAGTCTAATAAATTACGATTCCTTGAGGCCAGATCCTATGTCTTATTTTAAACTCTATTTCACACAGAGCCCAATATAGCACTTTGCCTTAATATAGTACAGTAGGCCCTTAATAAATGGTTGTTGTTGGACTTGATGGAAGACGTGCATAGAGTCAGAGGTTATGGTAAGCAGAAGTTGTTTTCACAGTGAATGGGGAAGGAAAACTAAACCTAAATGAGGTGACTTATCAGTTCAGAACAACAATAACCTCAACTCCTGAAATGGTCTTTTTTTGTATGTGCTGACGATACTCAATATTTTTGGCAGATGAATTGCTTGTCTCATCTCTCAGGGAGGGCTTCGCCTGGAGAAAATATAAATATCCTGCAGTAAGGCAACCTGGTTTTCATAAACCCACTGGGAAATAAACATGAAGTTTTTGCTTGATGACCAATGGGGACACAAATAAGCTTCTATAAACAGAAAGGGGAGGAAGGAAGCCACAAGACTTACAAGTTCACTTTAGAGTTTCTCCTCCTAGAATTTAGAATCTGCGTACACAAAAAGCATTAATCAATTATGGCCAAGATTAGTTTTAACAGAGGAAGAAAAGGGCAAGTGCTTTTTCCCCTATGATCCAACAAAATTCAAAAGGCATATTAAATATCCAGTGTAAATGCCTCTAACCAGGCACAGTGGTAGGCATGGAGAAGTCATAAAACAAAAACTAGTGCATGCCCTCAAGGAGCTTATAGTTTTCTAGAAGAATAAAAGATAAGTACAGACATGATTTTATGAGGTGGAAGAGAACATAAACAACTTGGGAAAGGGGGAATGTCAGGAAAGGCTTCCTGTTAAAGGGATGGTACATGAGCTGACACTTGAAGGAAGCTGGGGATTTCAAGAGGTAGATGTGAAAAGATTGTATATTCCAGGAATGGAGAACATCCCCATCCAAAGGCACTCAAGTAAGAGACAAAATGCATAGTTCAGGGAATTGCATATTAGTCATTATGACTAGAACTTAAAATGAGTAAAATGGAGTAATGTGAAATAAGCCTGAATGTAGATAAATTAGAGTTAAATTATCAAGATCCTTCCAGCTGAGCAAAGGAGTTTCTATTTTATACTGGAAGCAACAGGAAGCCACTAAAAAACCTTGGTGAGGAGACAAAATGATCTCCATATTTTTAGATTATTCTGACATTTGGGTGAAGGATTATTAAAGAATAGAGGCAGGAAGCCTAGAATCCAATTAGAAGGTCTTTGTCACAGTCTAGATCAAAGATGGTAAGGGCCTGGACAAAGTTGGTGACTATGAGAATGCAAAGAAAAAGGATCAAATTAAAAATAACGTGTAAAGATAGACTTGGCAGCTAAGGGTAGATGTGGGATGAGAGAGGAAATTGAGAATGACTATGGGGTTTCAAACCTGCATAACTAGAAGGATGATGTTGCACTCAACAGAGATAGTAAAGTCTGATAGCAAGATGGTTGGCTAGTAGGGGGGGTGGGAGTGGAGATAATGAGTTCCATCTTAGAAATGTTGACTTTGAGATGTGCATGTGATATGTGTATGTGATTCAGCTGGAGATGTCTAATAGAGCTGATGGTGTGAGACTTAGAACTCAGAAAAAGATTGATACTGAATATATACTTATCTGTATGAAGGTAATCACTGAATCCATGAATGCTGATAATTCGAATATTCATTAATTCACCAAGCTTTTATTAAATGTGCAAAAAACTGAGGGAAGAGAGAAAGAGGAATTTAGAAAAAGAGTAGAGAGGGAATAAGAGGAAAAGTGAAGTGAGGAAACGACAGTAGAAGAGGGGAGGGAAGGGGAGAAGAGTGACTAAGACAGAGCGTTAGGTGGCACTCATTATTAAAAATTAGGACATGTTTGATGATCCAGTAAAGGAAACTGAGAAGGGGTACCTACAACGATATAGAGAAATAAAGTTCATTGAGTAATCCTTTATAAACCTAGATGCACTTCCTTTTCATAGTTGAGTAACCCCACTATGAGGAGGAATTGGCAGGACCAGAGTCTGTGAGTACCCTCAACCATACATGCCATATTCAATACAGCTATGCTTAGGTCATGGCCACATTGGTCAGTCACCAGGAATTGCATAAAAGGCATCTGAGAAGCAGAGAAATTTTATGACATTTCTGAATCTTTATCCCTAAACTAAAGGAAGTTTTAATGTCTTTAGATCAATGGTTCCCAAACTTTTTTGGCCTACCACGCCCTTTCCAGAAAAAATATTACTTAGTGCCCTGGAAATTAATTTTTTTTAAATTTTAATAACAATTAATAGAAAAGATAAATTCACCTGTGGCCATCACCACTCTGCCTGGATTGCTGCAGCACCCACCAGGGGGCAGTGGCGCCCACTTTGGGAATCACTGCTCTAGATCATCAGGTGGGAAGTGTACAGAATCACAGAATCTCAGTGTTGGAAAAAACCTCTCAATGATCATCTAGTCCCGCCTGTATCTGAACAACAATCCTCTCGATAGCAGACTTTTCTCTGGAATCACACCAATTAAACACAATGTAGAAATGATGGAGGCAAGAAAAGATGAAGAGATTCTGAAGGATGATAGGGAAAGAGGGCAAATTCAGAAAAAGTCCTGTGTTTTCAGGGACAACTAAATATGATTCTATTTGTCAAATATAGTTTACATCTTTGACAGATAGAAATGCGGGGCCCAGTGGAAGGCTCTATGTCTGGGAATACCTAGACTAGTAGGTAGTATCATTTTATTCCTGGACTCTATTGCAACTGTTCTCAACTTCAGATATCATATAAGCCTTGGCAATTAGTCTATTGAGGTAGTACAACTATTTCTCTTATAATTTGGCAGCATAATTCATAGAAGACTATCAAGATGACATTGAGAATTTTTGTACCGAATACAAATTTGGGCAGTGGGGGCAAAGAGAGACTCATAATCTTTGGAGACCCCTTGTCAGTCCAGTGCTTTTCTTGAGGTTGCTTAATAGTTGCCTGACACTTTCCATAGACTGGAGAGATAGAATAGAACATCTATACTAGAGATGCTTGGTACTAGAATGGCCTCTTCTCCAACATTTGTGCAACTATTTTTCAGCCCATGACTGATGAGCCTTCCCTGAAACTTCTGGAAGGCCCTTGAAGTACCCTTCTTGGAAGGGAAGGGAGTGAGGTTCAGAGAAGTACATTTGCTTCCTGGAGAAGTGAAGTCAACGAAGGACCCTTTTTCCTTACTTGGAAAGGTGTCCAAGGAACTATGCCCCTGCTCCCCCTTCATTCCTGGGCTACGGTCCCTCTCTGCCTTTAGTTACATCTGGTCTAGATGAAAAGCACTTCTCTGGCAAGTACTCTTCCTCTCTTCTCCTTATCCTGGGATTGATCTTCCAGAAAATTAAAGTCTCTTTCCCTTCTTCCTAAGGTAGAGGATCAGTACAGAAAGATAATTCAAATGCAACCATAAATGCCTCTTTCTCTTCCCACCTATTACCACCACCTCCAAGATGTTGTCATCCTGGGACAAAGCCTTAGGGATCCTGCTCTGAAAAATTGTGTTCGTTTAGTACTTTGCAAAATAAATTAGAAAATGATGCATAATAAGAAACTTTACATACTAACAGGTTTGGGGACCCTTTTAAAATCAAAGAATAGCATCTTTGTAAGTGATTCCATGGAGACAAATAGCATTAAAATGCAAATGAATCTTTACCATCAGTTGAAAGAAAGTTATCATTTTTAGTGATTTATATATACCCTAGCTAAAAGAAAGCCAAGTATCAGGAATTACTCACCTCTAGCCAGCTTTGCCAGAGTAGAAAATAAATAGCAAAATTCTTCAAATGTGAGCTGACTTGGAATACCAGGGTATTATATAATACATTTCAGGTCACAGATATCATTACACTGGAATGATGTAAGAGCATTTCCATTCACTTCTCTCTCCATATATTCTGAGTCCCCTAAGTCACATGAATCTTCAGGCTTTCAAACCTTAGCTGAGTGATAAGAAATGTAAAATGACAGCCAGGTCATCCATGGGCAGAAATAGCAACAGCTTCACCTCATCTAGAACTAGACTGGGATAGTCACAACCTATCTGTTATCTCTGCTCAGGGAGAAGTACTACAGTCTTTTCCAAGGCAGAATTTCTCCCTATTTTCAGCAAATAAGATTTCTAAAGGTGAGCCAAGTCAAACCTGACAGCCCCATTTGGCAAGGTCACTCTGTTCTCCAAGGGGTTAGACAATCCTGAGGGAGAACTCCCCCAGGAGCAGCCCATTGGGGGAACTAACAGCAGCCCTACTAGAAGGTCTCAGGATTAAAAACTTCATGGTGAACCATATGTTTAAGTGAATATACATCCACACACAGAGGAGGAGCTGGCTGTTGTGGGTCCTTGGAAGAAATAGGAAGGAGCTATTGTGGCAGCAGCTTTTTTTCTGTTTAAGTACCAGATGGCCTCTCCTCCATCCTCTTTTCTTTATTTTGTATACTAGGGTAGGCTGTGCCTGATTTCACAAAAGAGGCACATGGGGTGATAGAAATGTGAGTATAATACTGACTCTGGGGAAGCTGGAGCAATTGTTTATACATTGAACAGGATCTGGTAAGATTAGCCAATCACTGTGAAACACACACACGAAATAGTGAGGCCAAGTGGATAGAGGGGCTGGTCTTGGAATTGAGAAGATCTGATTTCAAGTTCTGTCTCTCAAATAAACTGGCTTTGTGATCAGAGCCACTTAGGCATTTCTCTAGAATTCTGAATTATGGATGAGTTGCTACTGATCTGCACTGATGGATGAAGTTTCCTCAAAAAGAACATTCTCTATACTGATCAAGCTGCTGGTCCAGACCATATACATATGTACGCACAAAAGTCTATGGGTGTACATATGTGGTCCAGACACATAAACATCTGTCTACATATACATACAAAGAGAGACATTATATACTAAACGGAATTTTTAAACAATACTTTTTCTAAGAATTTTATTGTCCTCTAGTCTAAACCCAATAAAGATGGCTAAAACGGATCTTTAATCTATATCCTGATGTGACGGCACCCTTAAGTTATCTGCTGTCTGTCACAATTCTTGAGATTTTTTTGGAGAAACGTAACCCAAATCTTTGGACAGCTTTTGTTCTTATCCTGGTGATCTGTGAACTTTGGAAACTCACTAAGCTATTCCAATAACTGATAGGTACAAATGGAAGCCAAAGGGGATAATAGGAACAAATCCTTCTATTCTGGCATCGTCACCTCACAAAGATTAAGGTGCTGTAATTCAATATGATAGGGAGAAGCAACTTAGATGATATTTTTGAAGGAAAGCTTCAATAAAGTTTGATCCTATGAAGGACTCACCAGAGGGCAATTTAACAAAGAAAGACATTACTTACTGAATTAGCCTGGCGTGGTCGAACAAATCCTGGACCACAAATCAGGAAACCTGGATTCCAGTTACAGGTCTTCCATTATCTAACTGTGAGTCATTGGTATATCATTTCATCTCAGTAGTCCACAATTTCTTCATCTATAAAATGAATGTGTTAAACCAGATGGTTTCTCTGATTCCAGTTCCAAAATACATGATTCCATACATAAAAACAACCAAATGGGACTTTCCATTCCAATTATGTTAAGAACAACTACTCCATGCAGAATAGACTTATTTTTCCCTAAAAGGAAATAGGTTTTTCCCTCCTGTCCTTAAGACTTAATTGGTTCAGTAGACTTAAGCACTAACCATAGATGTACTTTCTGGTTCCCTAAGTATAAAAGCCCCTCAGGTCAGGAGTATCTCAGGCTGGAAAATCCTACTAACTGGGTTTGCCACCGTGGCAAATCTGGAAGCAGAAGGGGTACATCCGAAAGAATTAGTTCTGTGCCCTGCTGAATCTTCTATTGTTAAATTTTTGGTAGTCTGTAAGTATCTCATTTTATTCCAATCCTGAACTCAAACACTGGACCAGCCTAAGTCAAGTTCAGTCTGCAATATAAATTAATTACATTTTTTAGGATGATAAAATTTGGAGGAGCTAAAGATACGATCTATTCTAGCCAGCTCTATTATTTTATAGATGAAAAAACTGAGGCACAAAAGTTCTCATTGAATCTAATTTTAAAACTTATTTATTAATAATAACTGAGCATCTTGGTTCCTGATTATAAGAAAGAGACATTAAGGAGGTGCTTTATTCTCCAAGAGGAAAGATCTCACTATAGAGTTTAGTTTACAAGTTATATGGAAATTCTGCTATTCTTCTTTCCTCTCAGCAGATGCATTTAGTCACAGCAAGTACTTCCCTTTGTGGTGTATCCTGGGGGAATATTAAGAGCACTCACTCTTACATGAAGTCCTTAGACTTATACTGCAAAATTTCCTGAATTTAACTTATCCAAAAAATGTCTGCCTGGATGAATCCTGATTACTTAACATTCAGATGCAAAATAACATTGAAAGATTTTTTTATTCTCCAAAAACATTCAGTTGTTTTCTTTCATTTTTTCTTCAGAACAGTGTGATTATCAGTAGATGATAAATCACTGCAGCTTTCAGCTAAGATGTAATGATTTTAACAGTTAGAGGACCAGAATGACCTAGCAGAATGCATCCTAGACCAGAAATAAAAAGACCTGAATCAGAGATCTACCTCTGCCACTTACCAGTCTTGTGACCTTAGATAAGTCATTTAACCCTCTAGAGCTTTGTTTTCCCTCTTATAACCTTCATACAGGGTTGTTGAAAGGATAAAATTTAAAAAAAAAACACAGAAGTAAGAGATTAATCAACTGTAAATCTATTAAATATTATTCTTAGGATAAATTAGAACTGTGATTTTATTAGTACAGGGAACTCCCAGATGAGAAAAACCCGCCCATATAGATTGCCACCTTTTCTGCAACTTTTAGCCTTAAAGGGTTGCCTAGAGCAAAGGTTCTCAAAATGTGGTCAGTTGACCCCTGGGAATCTCCAAGACCTTTTCAGGGGATCCTTGAAGGCAAAACTATTTTATAATAATACTAATATGTTATTTTCCTATTAAAATACTCTTCCATTTCCAACTACATATTTGTGTAGGACTGGATTTTTTCATATACTTCAATCAAAACAACATATTGCAGAAGCAGATAAGGGAATCCAACTCTCTTCTATTAAGTTAGATATTAAAGAGATTTGCAAGAATATGTAAAACAATACTTCTCAATGAAGAGCTTTTTTTGGAAAAAAATATATTTTAATAAAAACATATTAGTTATGCTAACATGAAACACATCTGTTATTTCTATTCAAAATGATTAAGAAATATTTTAAACTTTTGCCAGTTTTAATATCTAATATGATACATATTGCTAGATATAAATCACATACATAAAAGTTCTTTGTAGTCCTCAATAATTTTCAAGAGTGTAAAGGGGTAAAGCATGAAAACCCCAGAACTATAGCACTTTGAGGTAAAGTTCTTTGCCTAGCTTTGTACAACCATTATGCCAGAGCAAAGACTTGAACTTGAACTTCTTGGCTTCAAGACTAGATTTCTATCCATATATTATTTCTGTCTCATAACCTTAATCAGCTTACATCTGTATAAAACTTTGGAATTTTCATTTACATTCTTTCTCTTGGTTTTAACAATAACCTTGTGAAACAGCCAGCTGCTCATTATTCTCTTGTTACAGATGAGGAAACTGAGTCTCGTAAAGGTTAAGTAGCATGATGAAGGTCATAGGAAAGGTGAGTAAGGAGGGACTGGCTTCCAGTTCAGGCCTGTGTCCACTACCTTATGAATATGGAACACAGAATATTTCTCTTCTCTTCCCCAGCACCCCATCTGATTTAGTGTATTTTCAATAAATGCTTATTGATTTAATCATTTAAGCTAGGTAGGCATACTCTACAATGAACCACATGGTTGTACCACCTACTACAAAGAGTTAATTTTATGAATAGTACAATAATTGGCACTTAGTGGGCATGTTGAGCTATATAACTGGTACTTTAGAGAAAATGGGAGCAACTAGGTGGCCCAATGGATGGAGCACTGGACCTGGAGTCAAGAAGACTTGAATTCAAGTCTGGCCTCAGACACTTACTAGCTGGGTGTCCCTGGGCAAGTCATTTAACCCTTTTGGCCCCAGTTTTCTCATCTGGAAAATAAACTAGAAAAGTAAAAGGCAAATCATTCCAATATCTTTGCCAAGAAAACCCCAAATGGAGTCACGAAGAGTGGGACACAACTCAAATGACTAAACAACATGGAAGATATAGCATATAAATCACATGTGGGTACCTACCCTGAAAAATCTTATCATCAAAGAGAAGAGACAGATAAACAGCAGTTAAAAGAAAGTATGTACATTAAACACAACACCCAGTGTCTGTCCCTCCCCAAACTCTACAATGGTTATTTAAAGAGGTGGTATGCAAGCCCTTAGAAAGGAAACCTGTGACCACTAGAAACCAGACCAAGTTCATTAAGAATAAATTATGTCTGACTAATATTGTTTCCTTTCCCACTGACTACTGTAGGAATACTCTATGTGTCTTTCAGCAACGCATTTAACAAATTCTCTAATGATATCTTCTGGACAAGACAGAGAAATGTGGCCTGGATTATGGTGAGATTCAGAAAATTTCTAGTTGATTGAACAATTCTCCCCCAAAGGATATTGATTAGTGAATCGGTGTCACTTGAAGGGAGTCCTCTAGTAGTATGTAGGGGCCCAAACAAGGTTCAGGTTGACCACTGAAGTTCTTGACCTTGTCCTGTTCAGAGTTTTTATCAACAAGATGGATGAAGACAGAGCATACCTCTCAGATCTGGGAATAATAACACAGAGTTGTGAGAGATAGCTGGCTTGATGGCAAAGAGCATTCGTATCCCAAAGATGAACCAAATAAAAGAAGATGGAAATTTAATGGGAATAAATATATAAAGTCCTGTACTTCAAATTTTAAAAAATTAATACATGCTTATATTTTAATTTTTAAATTTCATTATAAAATTTATTAAACCCCATTTAAAAAAACCAACGGCACAAATATAGGATTGGAGAGATGTGTTTTGACAGCAATTCACAGTGAAAAGCCTTGGGGGTTTTAGTTGACTACAAACTCAGTATGAGTCAGCATTATATGATGGGATTGCCACAAAAGCTTATTTGAGCTTAGGTTGCATTAAAAAGAGTGTAGTGTCCAGAAAAAGGAAAGGTTCCCCAGTTCTCACTATGGTTCAGACCACATGTGGACTGTTGTGTTCATTTCTAGGTCACAATTTTTTTCATTCTTTTTTTCATCCCACCTTTTGTTTATACATCACACTCATTTCTGGATACATCCCCTTTTCTCTACACACTAAGCCTTCCTTTGATGTTAAGGAAAAAGAAAAAATATTTAGCAAAACCAACCAAAATATCAATTATGTTTAAGCATTTGTTTTCCCCTCTGAATCCTCCCTATCACTGAATAAAGAAAAAATAGGAAAACTAAAATCGTTAAGACAAAATTGTAAAATAAAACCAAAACAAAATTCCACATTGCCTTTGTCAAAAAATATATCTCTCATTCTGCATTTTAAGTCCCTCACCTCTTAAGCACTCTCTGGAGTGCTTCTTCTTTGACCCTCTGAATTCATGGTTTGACCCTGTATTGAGATCTAAAGTCTTTCAAAATTGTTTTTCTTTACACATGTTGATTGTAAGAATTGTTTTCTTATACCTCACTTTACTCTGCTTCATCACAAAGAAATCTTTCCAATTTCCTTGAAATTGTACATTTCATAATTTCTTATGATACCCCATTATATTAATAAGCCATGATTTTAGCTGTTCCCTAATAGGTAGGCATCCCCTTAGTTTCTAGGATGTTTTCTTTCTTTGCTACTATAAAAATATTTTTAACTTTTAGTTCTTTTTCTCTTTCTTTCATCTCTTTAGGGCTCATGCCAAGGACAGTATTGATGGATTAAAGTGTATGCACTGATTAGTGAGTTTTCAGGTAAAATTCCAAATTACTTTGAAGAATAGCTATACCAATTCAAAATTTTATCAACACTGTGTCCATTTTCCCAAAGTCATTTCCAACATTTATTTTCTTCTCCCATCATCACCAATGAAATTCAAAGGCTATGAGGTAGAAATTTGGGGTTATTTTAATTTGAATTTCTCTAGTTATTAGTTATTTAAAGCATTTTTAATATGATTGTTGGCAACTTGGATTTCTTCCTTTATAAATTTGCCTATTAAGAACCTTTGATGTATTGATCTATTAGAGAATGATTCATTCTTATACATTTGAATCAGTGCTTTCTATAGCTTGGATACAAGACTTTAAAAAACAAACAAACCCTTACCTCCCATCTTATAATCAATACTGTGTACTGGTTCCAAGGCAGAAGAGTGGTAAAGCCTAGGCAATGGGGGTTAAGTGACTTGCCCAGGGTCACACATCTAAGAAGTGTCTGAGGCCAGATTTGAACCTAGGACCTCCTGTCTCTGGGGCTGGCTCTCAATCTACTGAGCCACCTAGCTGCCCTTGATTATAAGACTTTTATCAGAGAAACTTGCTACAAATTTCCCCGATTCCTTAATTTTAATGGTACTCATTTTGTTCAAAAAGTTAAAAAATTTTGCACAATCAGAATAGTCCATTTGATCTTCTATGATCCTCTCTTTCCCTTGTTTGCCCAGGAATCCTTCATCTATCAAAAGATCAAAGAGGTAGTTCCTTGCTCCTCTTATGTGCTTATATACATCATTTAATTTTTTGGTATATATAAATAATATTCTACATCCACAGCCCTCCATTTCTATAGTCAAGAGTGAGATCTACATTTCTCAGCTCTTTACCAGGGTCAAGTTTTGTCATTATAATTTATAGTGTTCACTTTAGTTTTACTATTCTTTCCACTTATATTAGTGTAGTCATTGTGTGTGTGTATATGTGTGTATATATATATATATATACACACATATATATTTTTCCCCTTTCACTGCTTATTTTGTTCTACATCACAGAGTACACTCTTCATTTATAGCACAACACTTATTATAGTCATTATACATGTCTTCCCAAGTTTCTTTATATTCATCCTATTTATTTGTCTTTTCTAGGGGTGTATCGTGTGCCTAAAGAAGACTAGCACATCTAGCGTGACGGCTGTCTGAACCCTTTTCAGGGCTGCTCATCTATCTTTGGGGTCGACCTTTTGGCCACCTCTCACCTCTAGCTCCAAGAAGCTGTAGCACAAGCAGCAGCCATCGTCCAGTAAAACCATCTCAGCAAACAGGCTACCCCAGGGTGAGGGTGTCTGACAGATGTGAGGAAGATCATTTAGTATTAGTTACATATAGTTTATATGAACCTAACAGGAAGGGCTGGAGAATTCCAAGATGGAATGAAGGAGCAGGAAGTAGGGCTTGTGCTCTGAGAGAGACTCCATTAGTGGTTGGCACAAACTGTTGCTAGCCCTGAGAGATCTCAGAGTTAAGGACACACCCTGCATCCAGATTCCCTGGGATCCTGAGAGGTGGAGGCTTTCAACAAGTGGACAAGACCTGCAGAGCTACACCAAGTGGAAGAGGGGTTTGGGATCTGGTGGACAGCATCTCAAGCACACTTTCTCTACTTGGGTACCTTGGACCACCTTGGCTTTTGGCATCCTGTGATCATCTTTGGATTACTGTGAGAACCCTCAAAGCCACCCTCAGGCCCTTTAACTGTGCTGGTCAAACTTGGCTGGAACCAGGTTTGAAGCATCCTTCCCAGTGACTCCAGAACTGCTCCTTGAGCCCTGCCTGGCCTAGGTCAGTTAGAATTAGACAAGTACTCCCCTTGCCCCTGTGAATTGCCCTTTAGGGTTTTAAGTGTAGAATTCCCTATCCCACCTTTATTAGTAAATCATAATTAAAACTGTTAAAACCCTTTACCTTGCCTGCTGGTTCCATAGACTCTGGCCTAGTGGTGAGCAGGGTGACGGTTGGGGTCAACTGCCATTCTTGATCCTTGGTCTCCCTATCCTGGTTGGTCCTGTCTCTCCTTCAACCCAGTATGTGTACCCACAACCATTTAGGTTAAATTTTAACATCCCTGGTGCCACCACCTTTTTACATATGAAGACTTCTTCCCAGGGAAATGAGCAGATGAGAACAATTTGTTCCAAAAGTCATGAAGGCAATGGGGAGCTTAGAGCTGGAAAATGCCAAGGGGTCATCCTCTGCATCCTGGGCAATCACCAGTCATCCCAACTTTTGTCTTGCTACTGGACTTGGATAATTTTGGAAGAGTGAGACGATGGCTGCACAACTCTGCCTCACGTAAATCCAATTCCTATTCAAGTCAAAATATCACCCTTGTGATGTCATTGGTCCTCTTCAAAATGAAGGACAAACTACAGATTTGTTATTCCTTACATCATAGTAATATTTGTTTATATTTTGTATACCATAATTTGTTTAGCTGCTCTCCAACAGATGGCAACTTAGATGCCAAATTTTAAGAAGGATGTTGATAAACTATGGTGCATATAGAGAAAAGAGTCCAAGATGATGAAAGAATCAGAGAACATGTGAGTAAAGTACTGTTAAAGGAACTGCAGAGGAAATGACCGAGGCCAGCCATAACAGTTGTCTTCAAATATTCAAAATCCTATCTATTCTCAGTGGCTTCAGAAAGAGGAATTATAGCAAGAGCTTTTTCATATGTATTGAACAAACAGTGGATTCCCTCATAGACTTGTGGAAAAAATCAGAAGTTCTAGAGTTACATTATCTAGTCATACCTATTCTTTTTATAGATGGAGAAACTAAGATTCAGATTTTTATCTGGATATTCATGGAGTTCCTCATAGACAAGGTGAAGCTTCATGGTGGGATCCTTGTGGAGTCCTGGCTGTCTTTCTTCATTCTTTCTTGGTTCCTAATGCATATACTAATGGTACTCTCTACTATCCTGAAGAAACTACTGGAATGAGACATCTAAATCCTTTGTCACTTCAGTATTTACAAGTTCCAGAAAAAGACTCTTTTTCTCCTCCCCTCCCTTTCCACTTTCCGGTGATTATCTCTCAGCACTCAATCAGACCTATTGACCTGATGATCTTGGCTCAAAACTGGATAATATTTTGAGTTCCAAACTGGCTTACTATTTAACAGAAAAGTCAAAGGGCGTAACAAGAATGCATTGAGTTTAATATCTTTGATTGATTCATAGATAAAGTGATTAAAAAATTGAGGCCTTGTTCATACTTAATTCATATCTCTAATTAACTCCATCATAAATTTTGGGTGGTCACAAACCAATACACTTAGAATTATTTTTTTTAAATATAATTTTATTTTTTAAATATTTTCCCATGGTTACATGAATCATGTTCTCTCCCTCTCCTCTTCCCTTCCCCTTTCCTGGAGTTGACAAGCAATTCCACTGGGTTATACATGTATTGTCACTCAAAACCTATTTCCATATGTTTAGAACTCTTATAGTATTTACCAATAGTTTAAATCTTAATTATAATCTAGTTTTGACTTTTTCAAGCCCATCTTGTCATAAGTGGATAAAGCACATATCATTGTTTATTTGCTATTCTCTGAAAAGGTGGAGTTGCATAGGAAAACTGGGGACATGGTAGGAATTCCCTCAAAAGAGCTTCTTTGGATTGTGGTCGTATTCTTCTTTCTTTTATTGTTTATTTTTTTTTAGGAACATAAATATGAAAAAGCATCTTTTTAGGGAAAGTAAATTTTAATTTGAAAAATGCAAATGAATGGATTAATTAGAAAGACCATGCTTTTCTTAACTTGCTGAAATCCAGAACCTCACAGGTTAATGTGATGTTTCCACTCCTTCATTTCTTATGGAATACACTTAAGAATTCAACATTTGGATAAACTCTTACTTTTGAAATTGTTGTTATGTCAATCTTCAAAGTTTCCACTTGCCTACTTATTTGAAAGTCCCCTATGAAAGAGATTTGTTTTTAACTTGGGGGACTTTAGTTGGGGAAAATAATTTTGTTGATTTCCCACCTAATTTTACAGTCATCTGGCACAATTGTGCACTTTGACACTTATTTCCCAGGGCTCCCTTTAGATTCATCCCTGTCCCAGGTACTCAAGCTCTCCAAAAATAATTTTCCTCCTAACCTTATTTCTTTTTTTTTGATAGGGCTGCTAAGGGAAATACTGTATATATAATTTTCTTAGATTTTAAGAAAATGTTTAATAAGATATCTCAAGCTATTCTTACACAGAAAAGATGGAACAATATGGGCTAGATGATAGTACAATTTGATAAAAGAGTGATTGAAAATGGTTCAATGAAAAGTTGGAAAATTCTACTGGAGTACCCCAGAGATTCTGTTTAGCTTGATACTATTTAATATTTTTAGCAATGATTTAGCTAAAGACATAGAGGTTGTCTTTATCCAGTTTTCAGATGACACAAAGGTCATGTTGATTGGCAACAACTATATGATAGTTCAGGATCCAAAAAAAGATCTTGACAAGCTAGAATGCCAAATCTAATAGGAATGAAATTTAAAGAGTATAAAAAAGATAAAGTCTTATATTTAGGTTAAAAATAAACCATCCCTTCAAATACAAGATAGGGGAGATATGACTAATGAGCAATTTGTCTGAAAAAGAGCAGAGAATTTCAGTGGACTGCAAGCCCAAAGAGTCAAGTGTTTTATGGCAGCCAAAAACACTAATGCTGTCTCAGGCTACTTAAGGGAAACATAGCTTCCCAGAACAAGGTGATAGTCCTGCTGTACCCTGCCCTGGTGCCCAGGGGACATCTGGAATGTTCAGTTCTGGGTAACACATTATAAAAAAGACATTGATGAAATTGCAAAAATGCAAAGGAGGACCATCAGATTGGTAGTTCATTCTACATGAGGAACAGTTGAAGGAAGTAGAAATATTTAATCAGGGGAAGAGAAGGCTTAGGGTAATATGACAGCTGTGTTTGAATATTTGAAGAGATGTCATATGGAAGAGGGATTAGCCTTTTTCTATTTGGTCTCAGAGAGCAGAACAGAATGAGGACAAATAGGGAGAAATTTCCATTTCCTAGTAATTAAAGTCTTAGATATGAAAATTAGAAAATGAAAGTTCTTTTCATCGAATGTCTTCCAGCAAAAGTTAGGAGACCACTTGGTAGTTATAAAGTAGTAAAGATTCTTTAATTCATTTCTATTGTTGAACAAGGTGATTGCTGAAATCTGAAATTGAGTGATTTTACACTGACATCATAGAATGAAGTGCCTCTGGGTTCTCAAAGATTATACCAGTGGTTTGAAAATTTTGCCAGGTCCTACCAGGTAGAGAGTCTTCAATTACAGGTCTGGGAATGGACTATATGTCTTTCACTTGCAAGCCTCCCTAGGTAAATTCTGGGGGCTCTTCACTAGCTTGGCTGCACTTAAGAAAGCTAGGTTGAAATCCTTCCTCTGATACTTAATAATGGGGGGAAAGTCAATCAAAAATCTGAGCCTCCCTTTCTTTGTCTATAATACACCAATAACGATAGCAAAAATAATAACACTTTCCCCATGTAAGGCATATAAACATTTCTAAAATGTGAGAGAGATTTTCTAGATTTGCTCTATTTTGCCCTACAGGGCAGTTAGGAGCAGTGGGTGGAAGTGTCAAAGAAACAAATTTAAGTTTGATGTTAGGAAAAATTGTCTGACAATCAGAGCTGGTCAAAAGTAGAAGGAGCCTCTCTAAAAGGTGGTGGGGAAGATTTTTTTAGATATTTTTAAATGGAGATTTCTTTTTGATTATTGTTTAATTAGGTGGTTGCTGAGATCCTCTCTAGCACTAAAATTCTATGATTCTAAGGTATACGTATTAGAGAAAGGGAGGACATGATTTTATTTTTTTGAGGAGAATCATCCAATAATAACATTGCTCTCAGATCTAGCTCCTATTCCCTCAGACAGGAAGGACTCATAGCTGTAAGAGCAACACAATTGCTTTCATAATTAGATGCTATTTTGGTTATAATTTCCCTGGATTGATTTTCTTTTTAAATTCATGGGTCTGTCAGTGTCTCATTTGGTTGATATTTAAATTCAAATCAAAATCCAAAACAAGTCACAAGATATCAAACTAATCCTAGGAAGAAAACAGAAGAAAAAGCTACATGATCAATGTAGTGAAACAATTCCATTTTAAACCAACTCAAAATGACAGCTTTATTTTTGGATCCTTTTTTTCCTTCTATGCCATTAAAATAAAACACCTCCCTCGCTCTTCCCGGCCAAAAGATGATGAAAAAATATTTGAATAGCACTATATTCCATAGATAATTTTTTAAAAGCAACTTTACCTTCTGTCTTAGAATCAATACCAAGCATCAGTTTCAAGACAGAAGAGTGGTAAGGGTTGGACATGTTCTAATAAGTGATTTGCCCAAGGTCACACAGCTAGGAAGTATCTGAGGCCAGATTTGATTGCAGGGCCTTCTTGTCTCTAGGCCTAGCTTTCAATCCACTGAGCCACCTGGCTGCTCCTCCATAGGTTCATTTTGTACTTTTAGGCTAAAAAAGGCTGTCCCATAATTATGGTGGGAGCACTCTTCAACATATATTTGAGCCCTGGAAATTAAAAAAACAAAACTTACTATCTCCTAAACATAACTTCTTTTATTCTTTAATATTTTAATTACATGTAAAATTTTTTTGACATTTGTTTTGTAAAATTTGAGTTCCAAATTATCTTCCTCCTTTTCTTCCCTTCTCCCTAGTCCTGGATAATTTGACAGTTTATTGTCACATCTCACTCTTCCTTCTAAAATAGCTGCCTGAAGATTTCATACCTTCAGATCACCAGGACTAGAAAGCAGAAACAAAACTGCCCCTCTATGGCCCTGAGAAATTTAAATGGTAAAGAGAAGTGTCCTGGAAATGAACCCAGATTTTTCTGACTTAAACTGGCTGTCATTTAACCTTTGAGCGACCCAGGCAACTCTTTACAACTATAGAGTTCAGAAAAGCTGAATATATGTGCTGTTATGAATAAATGAATGAATGAGGATTTATTTATCACTTACTGTGGTCAAAGCCCTCTGCTGAGCTCTGAGGATACAAGGAGAAACATAAGCCAGGCCCTGCTCTCACATTCTACTGTGAGAAGCAAACACATTTAGGTTTCAGCTGCATGTCAGACGGAAGGGTTACACGGTCAAAAAAAAATGCAAATGGTAATGCTTCTTCCTTAATACTGTTTCCACTGACAAAATCATACCCATTGCTGATGGTGAACGAATCGATAGTGTCAAGGACTTTAGTGATGGGAACTTTCTTTTCTGGGGCTTCCATAGTTTTCCCCAGGATTCATTTCTCCAAGAGATGCCTGGCAGTAGAGGTGAGGAGTTAGGAAGGGCTGGGCAGGCAGCAAACACTATTATTCTAAAGGCTTTTGGGTTCAGAGCTCCTGGCTCTTTTCTCACTGAGTTTCTTACAGCAGTGATTCCACAGGGCTGAACAAAAAAAAACAAAACAAACAAAACAAAACAAACAAACAAACAAAAAAAAAAAAACCAGGACTGTTACATGTAATTGTAAGTTGGGGAGTGGGGGGGGGGGGGGGGAATAGCTATTCAACTAAATGCTCCTCCTCTTAAATATGATTGCATGTAATTTGGGGAAAACAGGCTTCAGAAGCAAGAAGCAAGTGAATCCAAACAGACAAAGTGTGAAAATCATCAATTTTCAGATTTTCAAGATTCCTCAGAAAAGGGGAAATCCCCAAACAAAAGTACCATTGACTTTTATGGAACTGGAACATTAAGATGCAGCTTTTTACATTAAGATTAGGCTTTTCTTCTATGTACTCAGAATATTTGCATGAAAGGAAAGGAGAAGAATGTACTCTAATACTTATCTCTCAAAAATCTGGTTGAAATTCAGGGGGAAAAAAAACCTGATAAAGTATATGCTTGTTATAAGTGGAAGTTAGGGAGTAATGCTTTCCCATAATTTTCTACCAATAACAACCCAATGAAATGGGGAATAATCCATTATTTTCAGGAAATGAAAGCAGATCAAATTTCTTTTTTGAGCAAATGACATCTTTTAGAGAGTAACAATCTTATCTACAGACATTTATGAAAATTGCCACTAGGGGAGTTTTAGCTTGAATGTGTTTTTGCACCAATAAAATGAAATTGGAGCTTGTGGGGTCTGCAAAAGCAATGGTGAGCAGCACTTAAAATTTTTTTTGTCTCTTACAGATATTACTTTTAAGTCAGAAAAGAAAATGTACTACTCTAAGAATAAAGCAAATTAAAACCCAACATGAACATTTGACACTATCCATCCTGAATAGGGTTATAAGATTTAAAAAGCAAGGTTCCAGAGAGGATCTTTGTAATTTAATAGGCCTGGAAAATTCATATATGCCATCAAGTTGGTATGTTCACACTGGATAAATTATTTTATTATCCTACATAGCCAGTGCTTGAAGTGTTGTGTAGGTGAAAGATTTTGGGTTTGGGGGAGTGGGATTAAAAAAACAAAACATAACGCAAACTTTCTCATTGTATCCATTCCTTCTTTTTCTGTATAGCAGTGACTTCTTTGGCCTATCTCTTCTGGGTTTATTTGTTTCTGTTTTCCCTTCCTAGCATTATTCTCTCTAGTCCTCCCCCACCCAACCAAAAGTAGCAGATGGTGTGGGAACTAATAGAAAATAGGGCATTCCTAGAAATCATAGCAATTTGGAGTTACAGTTACAGGCCTGATTCTTCATTTTCTGCAACAAGAAACTAAGGTCATCCATTACATCTCAAGCCATTGCCATCTTGACTTTTACCCTGCCACTGGGCTTCAGTGACTCTGGAAGAGAGAGGCTGACTTTGTGCATCTCTGCCACACAAATCCAACTAATGTTTGAGTCAAAATTCATCACTCATGGATGTAATTTTTGGTCCTTTTGCATTATAAAGGACAATAACCACCAACAGATTATAGGGACAGGGGATGAAGATTCTCCCAATCCCCTGCCTCCTACCCCCACCACCCCAGTCACAGAGAGTATTTGTATTTGTCCCAGCTTTAATAACAAGGCTTACCTAGTAGTAGATTCTTGCTTTTGTCCTTTCTTCCCATCATAAGAAGCTAGTTTCTAAACTACACTACTATGCCCAAATTGAGCCTAATGGCAGCCAACAGGTGCATCAATAGCTTCAGTATTGGAGTGAGCTTCACAAGGAGCTGATGGATTGTAGGGATTGCAGAAGTCTGCAACTCTAAGAAAGAATCATCCTTCTAGAAGAGTATAATAATCATAAGGAGTTACTGTTTCACATATTAAGTATTGGCTAATGTATATTTATTTCTTTTATGGTAAAGGAAATGTTATTCTAAACCTGAAAGGGAGGGGAAAAAATATCTCTGGCACTGTAGAGAGAACTTAGTAGGTTTCAGGGGAAGTAGAGGACTCATGAGAAATGATGCCAAAATGAATAATAATAGTGACTCACATTTCTATAGCCCTTTTATTTTATTAACTTTGTATTTATGTTCTATATATTTTATATGTATTTTTCATCTCTCCCATTAAAATGTAAACTCTTTGCAAATAGGAATCATTTCATCCTTTGTATTCTGGCACATAACAGTTTAATAAATTTTTGAGTGATTGCTTTTAGAGATGAAGAAATTGGAATTTTTTAGAGTACAAGAGGGTTATCCATTACTTACATGGGTAGTAAGTCTTGGAGACTGGACTGGAACCCGGGGCCTTATTTTAATTCCAATGCTCATACCCACTAATACCATTCTACCTCCCTCAGTGAATTAATTTTCCTTTATCCTCCAGCCATCAACAGATGTGTGTTGTCGTGCATATGGGCATCCTCCTAACAGGACAAATCACAACTTCACAACCCATTTATGCCTTCTCTCCCAAGGGATGATCATCTGTGTTTTCCTCAGATCTTTCATGGTGCATTTTGGAGGCCTCTTTCTAGATCAGTAATTCTTAACCCTTTTTGTGTCATGGACCATTTGGTAGTCTGGTAAAGTCTATGGACTCCTGAGAATGTTTTTAAATGCAAAAAATAAAATCCATGGGATTACAAAAGAAACTAGTTATAATGAAATGAATATGTTATTTGTTTTTCCCAGATTCCTTGAAAGCTATCCATGAACTCCAGGCTAAGAATCCTGAATCTAGTTTCTTTTTTTTTTTCATTGTATGGGTACCAGTGGAGCACTATGGATGTCCAATTGTAATCTCTCACTTTTACTTTCACTACCATGAATTAATTTTGCTTTTTAAAAAATGAGCTAGGGGGCAGCTGGGTAGCTCAGTGGATTGAGAGCCAGGCCTAGAGACTGGAGGTCCTAGGTTCAAATCTGGCCTCAGACACTTCCCAGCTGTGTGACCCTGGGCAAGTCACTTGACCCCCATTGCCTACCCTTACCACTCTTCTGCCTTGGAGCCAATACACAGTATTGACTCCAAGACGGAAGGTAAGGGTTTAGAAAAAAAAATGAGCTCTTCACAGAGTATTTATTGGGGGGGGGGGGGCCTTTGGCTAATTACAATGATAAGAATTCATAATCTTTTGACAGTATTTTAAAAAGAAAACTAGAACATTGGTCCTTTCCTGATTTTATATTCTCTTTCTCCTAGTGAGATGTGTATAAGGAGAGGAAAAAGCAGGGACTAGGGAAAAAAATATCAAGAACCCAATTAGCAGCTCAAAGGGAGTAATCAATTTGCAACTGTGTGAAGTGGAAATTCCTTTGTGTAAGAGACAAATTACTACATTTGCAAACTGGTAAATAATACAGTAATTTCTTTAGGATCCTAGGGGTGGGAAGTTGAAGTTTCACTAAAGTAAAAATGTGGAAAATAACCAAAGGGCTATTTTTTAAAGTCTCCATATTGTTTAATGGAATACCCATTTAGGAACCAACATGAAGATCTAGGTTCTTAAGTCAATAGCCAGAGCACCAAGCATGAGGCCTTGCAGAATATGGGTAAATCTTTAATAAATGTTTGTTGAATTATTGTTGAAAAGAATGAGGGTGTTCTTTTTAGAGAAACTAAGAACCTCCAGTTTCAAAATCAAAACATCTTATTTACATAGCTGTATCTTTCAAATGTATCTTTATCCCTATTAATTCCCTCCACATCCTTGATTTGTGGCAAATATGAACAAAAGCATTAAATAAACCACTAGAGAGGCAAAGTATTTTATTGAAGGAAGAGGGAAAAGAAGTGTAATGTATAAAACAAGGGCCTTAAGCTAGTAATAATACTAGAAAAGAAGAAGGTGCTAGCTGTAGAGAAGATGGTTGGGCTGTACCAGGGCTGAGCTTGAAACTGATTATAAACATAACAAGGATCCAGCCAGGAAAAAACAAGATTAAACACAAATCATCAACAGAACAGTTTTTAAACCATGACTTTAGCTAAAATATAAACCTAAGTAATAAACTCTAACTATGAAATTTTCTATCTTCATTAAGTAACAACAAAATGTAACAACTAAAGAAAATTATTCCTAGCAACTTTCTAAGAACTAGATACCAACTTACTAAGTGTTAATAATATTACGGTGTTAATATACTTATGCCTATGTTAGGAATACTAGTAGATAAGTAAAGCATTACAGGAACCAAAAGCACTAGTTTAACTAAAAATTTAAACTATGTACAATATTTTACAAAGAAAAATTTCCTGACCCTAATCTAACTTATCAAAACTAACTATTCTCTCCCTAATGTGTGTTATATTCATAATCTGGGAAGTGATGGATGCCACCTTGACTGACAGGAATGGCAGTTGGAAGACTTGGAATGTTCCCAGGTGCCCCAAGCCAGGGGCAAACGTTGGTTGGCCCCATGGTATAAATACTCCTGAAAGCCACTTTGAGGGAAGTCTCTCTGGAGGTCTCTGGACAAGAGTCGCTGGACTGGGAAATCTCTGAGAGGGTGGTTGAAGGGTGACAGGGAGGTCTATGAAGAAGAGGATTGGAATAAATCTGAATATTTCCTGATAGACTGTGAGAGCTAGTGCATCACCAACACTGATAGGGAGAAAGCTGAGAGAATAAGATCATCAATACAGCTGCATCAATAGCTTCCCTATTCTCTGACTTGGTTGTGGCCAAGTCTGGCCTAAGGTAGTGGGAGTGAGCAAATCTCCAGCTTCCACCTGATCAATAGCCTCCAGGCCTGATTGTCAACTATTTTATAGATAATAGATCAATAGGGTCTCCAGTCCCCAATCCTTGACCTTGTTATCCTTTCCCTGGGTATAGATAAAGAGAGTTCAACAACAAGTACCTTCCTAAGTGGTCTTTATATCACGGGCCTTGGGAAGGGAGTCAAACTCCCTTGGGAAGGCAAACTTCCCTGAGAAGGCAGTCAGATCCTAAACGTCATCCAAGGCAAATCAATAGCCCAATACTAATCTACCCAACCCCAGGTTGGACCTGGAAATGTTACCCATCTATTTAACCTCTTGAAGGTCCTTCTTGGGCAACTGTTAGAGAGAAAGGGATAAATTACAGCAGCAGTCAAGGGTGATTGGAGTTGGTATTCCTCCATCATCTGCAGCTGAGGAGAGTACAGATAGATACATCAACATGATTGCACATCTATACATCTCCTTTATCCCTTTTGTTTATAATATGTGTTAATACAGACTATTAATAAGGGTTAATGAACAAGCATTTACATATATACAAAGCTGTAAAAAGTATGATGGTTTGAGCTAGAAAGTGCCTGAACCAAAGTAAGAGAATAAACTCTAAGCTGTGAGCAGACAGCTCTTTCGCTCTTATGTGTGTGAATTTACTATTTACATATGTACATGTGAAGTCTAAGGAATGTTCTAAGTTTTGTATGATGACCTAATCATGTGGTGAAATGTTACATACTCACCCCTCCAGAACTCTTCTGCTAAAACTATGTAGTGTTGGATGGAATTCTACATGTTGGAATGCAGTGAGAATTCTGTTGGCCAAGTGAGATATGCTCTTCAAACCTAAGGTTCCATTGCTGATCTGATGAACTCCTCTTCATGGTATTGTTGAATAAGTCACATTGGTTGTGTAGTCAGGTCAAAGATTTGTGTAGTCCACGATGTTGATGTCCTTGTGACAATCTGCGAAGTCCAAGATATCTTTATTGTGCAGTTTGATGTTGCCACACACACTTGTCAACTTCAACTGGAACTGATGTGCAGTTGTGTTGACTTGTGTTGTGACAATTTTGTGTGTCCATAAAACTTTTGATGATTTTTTTCTTCTTTGTTCAAGCAAATAAATAAAGTCTTTTAAGTCCATTTAGATGATGTTATGGTTATAATGTCACTTTCTAGGTCTGGAAGTGATTGAACTTCTGGTTGTAGCTCTTCTGTAACTACTTCTTCCTCTGTTTGATGATGGTAACTTGATGTTAAGAAATCTTGGTGTTGTAACATTACACTGCCTCCTGCTTCTGGTTCTATACTGGAATCATTTAAAGACTGATGAAAAGCGATAGTTTGATTTCTTGGCTGCTTTCTTGTGATGGTTTTATTTCTAGGCTGCTTTGTTGGCATTGACTGGTTTTCATGCTGCATTGTGACTGGGTCTTTGTGTTGGGTCATATCTTTAGCTGCCTTGACATGTGTGACATGGAACCATGGATCCCTCCCCTTAATTCTGATTGCACTAGGGATTTTTAGGATTATTTGTGATGGTCCAAGCCACTTAGGTTCTAACACAGACTTCCTATTAAAGTTTCTAATATATACATAATCTCCAGGTTGGAAGCTGTGTAGATTGAAATCAAAAGGTACTTTTTATTATATCAGAGCTAACTTGTGAAGTTGATCTAGGCATTCTTTGAGCAACTTAATGTACTCATAAAGTTAGTATTCCATACCCAGATGTGATAGGTTATGGATGCTTTGAGGTGATTTTCCATGGTAAGGGGGATCCCCGTATAACATCTCAAAGGGTGACAAACGAGTAATGCTATTGGGCTGGCATCTAAGATGGAATAATGCCAAAGGTAATGCATCTGACCATTTCAAGTGTGATTCAGCACAAATTTTAGCCCCTAAGGTCTTCAAAGATCTGTTCACATGTTCAATTTGTCCCCTCAACTGAGGTCTGTAAATGGAATGTAAATGTTGTTTTATCCCTAGGGATTCACATATGCTGTTTAAAATATGATGTGTGAAGGATGAGCCACTGTCAGATGCAATATGTAGTGGAATAGAGGACCTTGGAATTAGCTCCCTTTGCAAAATCTTCACTACAAAAGCTGGTGTATTATATCTGGCTGGAAAAGCTTCTGGGCACTTTGTTAATCGATCAATGATAACTAATGCATACCTATAGCCCTGACACCTTGGCATGGTTATATAATTGATTTGTATGCATTCAAAGGGTGTATAGGCTAATGGTTTGCCTCCTAAGCTATGCACTTTGGTATTAGCTTGGTTACACTGCATACAAATTCTACACCTCTGGCAAATTCTTATTGCAACTTCATATATTCCTTTTGCATTCTAATACCTGAGGATGCAGTTTGCCAGTCCCAGACTGCCATAATGTCCCTTTTGATGCAAAGCATTACAAAAGGTATAATAGAGGGATTTAGGCAAAATAGGTTTTCCATTTTCTCCCAGCCAAACTCCATTAGCTAAGTATGCACCATGATGTTTTTTACCCAAACCTTCACTTCCTTTGGTGAGTAAGCATTTTTCAGATCAACTTCATCCACCAAAGACAAGTTCAGGACTGAAACTAGTACATACCTCGCCCCAAATTTGGCTGTGATATCAACTCTTCTATTCTCTGATTCTATTGGTCCTTGAATATTGCTATGGCCTCTGCAATGAATTACTAAGACTTGGAATGGTAATTGGATCACTTGCAATGGCTGATTGATTAAATTGCCATATGCTATCTGCTTGCCATTTGAAGTTTATGAAGCCTCTGTTTTTCCAGAGTTCCCCAGAATGATGTACAACTCCAAAAGCATATTTCGAGTCTGTATAGATGTTTACTCTCTTATTTTTGGCTATTAGGAGAGCATGGATCACGACTAATAACTTTGCCCTTTGAGCACTCATGGTAGATGGAAGAGATGAGTACCAAAGGGTTTCAGTGTTTGAAACTACTGTTGCACCAGTAAATCTCTGATTGTCTACCATGTAAGATGATCCATCTGTAAAGAGTGTCAATTCTATCCATAGGTGTATTGGATAAGTCATGCCTAGTCTTATGCACAATGTCAAGTGAATCTTCACAGCTGTGTAAACTTTCTCCTTCCAGAGGTAGATCTGGAATCAGTGTTGCAGGGTTTAAACTTTTGCACCAGTGAAATGTGATATTCTCATTAGCCAACAGGATCGCTTGGTATTGAGATAACCTTTGGGAAGTGAAAGCTTGAAGAGTACTATTCCTAAGTGTAGATTCCACTTGATGTGGGGAAAATACTCTCAGCTCACCCCCTAATATCAAGGAAGCTGATTTTCTCACCATGATGGCTACAGCAGCAATAGTTGATAAACAACTTGGCATTCCACAGACGACCAGATCTAGCTTTGAGCTATAATATGCAATGGGTCTGAGCATATTCCCAAATGATTGTGTAAGAACACTGGAAGCAATACCTTTATCCTCATGAACATAGAGTAAGAATGGTTTTTCATGATTAGGGGTGCCTAGGGCCAGTGCTGATAGAGTTAGCGCCTTGAACTTTTTGATGGCAGGGATATGCTCCTTGTTCAATTTCAACAGCTCTGGAACTTCCTTCCTGTTCAGCTCTATCAGAGGTTTAGGGATGAGAGCATAACCTGGAATCCTGTTTCTACAGAAGCTTGTTACTCCTATGATTGCCCTGAGCTGCCTCTTGGTCTTTGGCAAGCTCAACTTCCGTATGCCCTGTGTTCTCTCCTGGGAAATAGTCCTGGTGCCCTTTTCTAGAATGAACCCCAAATATTCAACTCAGTTCTTTACCCACTGAAGTTTGGGTTTGGACACCTTATGTCCCCATTTGCCTAGGTCTTTGAGCAAGTGCATACTGTCTCTTTGGCAAATGGAAGCAGATGGAGACATTAGGATGTCATCTACATAATGCACCATCTTGCTGTCTTGGAAAATGATTGGCTCAAGGTCTCTTTGAAAGACTTGGCAGAAGACTGATGGTGAATCTACGAATCCCTGTGGAAGCCTGGTCCATAAAATGGATTTTCCTTGCCACAAGAAGGCAAACAGCTATTGGCTGCCTCTGTGCAGGGGAACAGAAAAATAGGCTGAACAGAGATCTATGACTGTAAACCAAGCAGCTTTGTTTGGTATGGCTGTTAAGATCTGAGATGGACTAGGAACCACTGCATAGGTTTTTTTCATGTGGTTATTAGCAGCTCTTAGATCTTGTATCAATCGCCATTGAGTCTTCCCATCAGGAGTCAATTTTGCTTTCTTCACAGGCATAATAGGGCTGTTATACTGTGAGAAGCCATATCTTAGAATTCCTTGTTCTAAAAGACTATGATGGGTTTCACACCTTCAGTAGCTTCCTTGCTCAATTTAAACTGAGGAATTCGTAGTGGTATTACCTCTTTGACTTCTGTCCTTACAGGCTCTGCAGACAAAATTCTGCCAACATCGTTTGAATTTTTAGCCCATACATAGTCTGGCATATGATCAGGAACCTGATATTCACTGACACTTTGATGGTAAATTAGTTCCTCACTGCATGGGTCTAAAAACAAGATGGGATGATGTTTCAGAGATCTCTTAGGTAAATGGAGGTAGATCTGCCCATCCGGTTGGCATTGGATGGTAGCAGCTAATTTACATAAAAGATCCCTCCTGACGAGATTGGAAGGACACAATGGCATTAACAGAAAAGTGTGAACAATGGTGAAAGGGTCAAGTTTTACCATTTTGGCCTTGACCTTTGGGACTTGTTGTGCTAGCCCTGAAGCACCTCTCACCCTCAAACTTCCCTGATATTTGCATCCTTCTGGAGCCTGACTGAGAACAGAGACCATTGCCCCAGTGTCCAAAAGTGCATCATAGATGACCCACCCCAATTTTCAGGCTAACTAGGGGTTCCTTGTGCCTACTGGACTTAACTGGGACTGGAAGATATAGAGAATCCTTAGTAGATTGTGTGTCCTTATTTTGGATCCAGTCGTGCGTATGGTCTTGCACAAGCACTCCATCAAGTCTTGTGTCACTATTGCCCATCAAAACAGAAGCTTCTACATCAGCCCCAGAAGCTCTATCACAGGGAGAGTGGAAGTAGAATGTTGAGTTAGAGAGCAGACCCCCTCTCTCACTCAGAGCATGTCTGTGAGTAACTATGTAGTTACCAAGCTGGCTTCAGCTAGGCCCATGGAATTCTAAGGTTAACATGACTGAGGGCTGAAAAAGTGGTGGTTGTACTAGTGTTTCCTCCCTCTCTGGTGTTCTGAGTTTCACAGTCTTCAAGAGTAGGAGCTTTCCCATTAAATGTATCAGGGTGTGTTTGACAGATAGTATGTATTCCCTTCAACACTTCTGGTGTTTCTCCTCCCAACTCAAAGACTGTTTGGAGTTCACTATCCAGCCCTGCAGTCTGCGTGGTTGAAGTTAGTTGTTTGGTGTCTCCCGCCACTGAGCAGTTCTGAGTGATGTCAGTACTGATCCCAATAACTACTTAAGATGGCAAATGATAACTCTCTCTTCCCTAAGCTTCAGGTTTGAATCCATCAGCTTGGGGATTGAGAAAAGTAGTTATTGGTTTGTCTATGTTACTGCTCTCACTCAGCAACACAGTGTTCTGCTCTGTAAAAGTCAAGCCTTTCTCAACATTCTGTTTGCCAGACTCTCTAACTACATCTTTGTTTTTCATGTCTAGAGCAAGAGAATGGTGTAGCACATTGAGACATAGCTCCTTTAGGGTTACAGATGATATCCTTGTCTGAATAAATTGTAAATCCCTACTGCTTTCTTCTTTATCCAAGCTATTTTGTTGGTTTAAACTTGCAATAAAGAGAGGAGTTTGAGATGTTGATGACTTCAAACAGGATTGCAATGCTTCTGCAGACAAGCCATTGCATATTCCTGCATAGCCCTTTCACTTCACATCCAATCCTATTGAGGTGGAATGTGTAAGCTGACCCCTTTTATAGTCATCCTCCTCTGTCCCATAAATCTCTTTGCGCATTTGCTTTATGTCTACCCATTCTTGGTCTTCTGCAACAGAAATGTCATTGTCTTCTGTGCAGCTTACAAAAGACATATACTCTCCTTTACCCAGTCTTTCAGAAACAACCATAGATCCTAAATCCAAGTCAGAAATGTCATTAATGGTTGTGCCAGTCAACATTAGGGCATGGCTTCATAAGGTCTTGGGAATCTCTCCTTCCCTCAAATATCTCTCCATCTGATCTAGGGATGGAGACTGAGTAAATTTTTTGCAACTATGGTTGCAGCACTAGTCAGTGTGTTTGGAACTCCCTACTCTTCCATGTTTGTTTGACCATCTGGAATTTTAGTAGGTCTTTCAAGTACTGCCATCCCTCTAGTTAGAGCTGTTATTGTTGCTCCTGCCAAAGTTAATCTGTTGTTTATACTGGCATTGTTGAGCTAAATGACCATGGGCCCCACATAGATAGCACCTGTGAGATATAGGTTTGGGCCTGATGTTGTTGGGCTGCCAAGACTGACTATGCCCCCCGCTGGCCTGGAGAGCAAAGTTTTTTATCTCCTCAATCTCCTTATCCTTCTTTGCCTGCTTTAATTGTCTTTTCAAGTCAGTGATTACAGCATCCTTCTCTGAGTCACATTGCCTGGCAGCCTTTACATCCCCAGCCTTAGAATCAGGGCTATAGGATGCATGCTGTCTTATGTCCTCAAGAGACAATGTCCCCCATTGGGACAGCTCTGCCTAAAATATGTTTGAACAGGCAATTGTGCACCTTTCACAAATTGCCTACAGATGTGGTCAACTGTCTCTGGTGCTTGGATGCCTCTGAGCCCTAGAATTGTTTCAGCAGACTCAATCAATTTTTCAGGAAGTTACTGGAGTGTTTGTCTTCCCCCTGTCTCAACTTTTCAAACTTTGACCAAGAATTTGGGCATTTAGCATGCAGACACATTGCCTTGAGCAAATCCATCCTGCATTGCAATAGGTACCTCATGTTGACATGAGAGATAAGCTCCAAATGCTGGTGCATGGTAGGCCACGAAGTTAAATTGGGATTGGTCCAGGTTTTATTAAAATTTTTTCCTTCTCTGAGAGTGAAAAGAATTCCCCAAGCAGAAATTCTACATCCCCAAAACTAGTATTGAAAAGATTCAGAGACAAATACAGAAACATAGAGATAGGGAGAGAGAAAGGGAGCCAAGGGAAAAGAGAAAAAAAGAGAGACACATTGAGATGGAGACAGACAGAAACAGAAAGACATTCAGAGAGAGACAGACAGTGAGACTCAATGATATACAAAAATAAAACCTAAATTTTCTGAATCCCAACTTATTGCTGGTATAATAAATCAATTTTTCAATCAATAAATATGCATTAAGTCTACCACAGGCAAAAAGCTTTCCTAGACTCTGTATTAATGGAACTATAAAAACTTATCACACAGGATATATAGAACCTAAGAACTTTAAGATACATAATTTACCTGTCTTTGTCTGTATGTTAGGTCTCCCTACCACTAGGTGATCTCCTATAGTATGTGAGCAAATCTTCCTTATATTCAATCAGAAATCAAAATCCAATCCAAATTTTCTACCTGATCCAAATTAAGGGTGTCTATACCATAATGACTCATCCAAGTCATTTTTTTCTTCTTAAGAAACTGAGCACCGGCATCACTATTTTCTCTCCTTTTTCTCTCATTCCTAACTCCTGAACTTAGAGTAGAACACCAGTATCCACTTAGATTCTCCATTAAATTACCTAACTTTCCAATTTCTGTCTTACTATAGCCTTTCCCTATGCCACATCTC
The DNA here is from genome assembly GCF_016433145.1 of Gracilinanus agilis. Classification (NCBI taxonomy): domain Eukaryota; kingdom Metazoa; phylum Chordata; class Mammalia; order Didelphimorphia; family Didelphidae; genus Gracilinanus; species Gracilinanus agilis. Next base: position 172,960,599 of record NC_058132.1, on the reverse strand, counting down.
TCCTAAGCCCCCTGATATCATTCCCTTCCTCCATTGTCTCATTCTTTTCCCCCAGTTTTTAACAAAGGTATGACCACCAAGGCCAATCCCTTTTTATTTGTACTTTATCTCTTCCCTTCTTATCTTCTCCAAAAGGCTGAAACTTCAACCATTCTCCTTCTTTCAAATCTTCACCTTTTTCCTATATAGTGATTTCTTCCTCTTGCCTTAAAATATGTGCATGTCTCTCATCTTTAGATATAGATGTGAAATGGATAACTGTTGGATTGAAATTGAAAAGTGAAGTGAAATCAGAGCAGAAATTAGCATTAAAAATACATGGAATACACATTCAGAGGAAGAACTGCAGGAGAGGAAACATATAAGAAAAACAACTGCTTGAACACATGGGTTGAGACGGACATGATTGGGGATGTAGACTAGAAACTATCACACCAATGCAACTATCAACAATTTGGAAATAGGTCTTGATCAATGACATATGTTAAAACCAGTGGAAATGTGCATTGGCCATGGGTGGGGGGAGATTGGGGGGTGAAGGGGAAAGTAGGAGCATGAATCATGTAACCATGTTAAAAATGAATATTAATAAATGTTTAAAAAATAATAAAATAAAATAAAATAGTAAATAAAAAATACATGGAATAGATGGGGAGTTTTAGATGAGGACATGTGTAACCTCATTCTTATTCATGGCTGAAGTAGGGTAAAGGTCATACTATCTAAGGAGGCTAAGGAATTGCAAAGTATAAAAATTTAAGGGAGAACCTAAGTGGATATTGGTGTTCTACTCTAAGGTCAAGAGTTAGGAAGAGACTTCCGGGTTAAGATGGCTGCAGAGTAGTTATAGAACCCTTACTCTCCCAACCACCAATCTATACAATACCTCAAAAAATAAAAAAAAGTTCAGATGAACAAAGAGACTCCACAATAGGGCACAGCATTGAAGGTACGTAGCATTTGGGCATTTCCATGCTATAAGGGGATGAATTACCTCCCACCAAAATGCAAACTGATCAACCCTCCCCCACCCCAAATACGGTTCCAGAGTTACAGCCAGTAAACTAGAATTAGAGCAGTGTGGGGAAATCTCTAAGTTATTGGCAACTGATTAAGAACACCCCTGAGAGCAGCTAGATGTGAAACCTGAGGAGGCTGAAGACTGCGCACATTAGGTGTGGAGAGGAAAGTGGGGCAGCACACAGCAGACCAAGAAAACAGGTCTAGAACAGATAATTTGAGAATCGTTGGTCTTCCTGGAAAATCAGAGACAAATAGGAATCTTGGCATCATACTACAAGAAATTATCCAAGAAAACTGTCCTGATATCCTTGAACACGAGGGCAAAATAGACATTGAAATAATCCATAGAACACCCTCTATACTAAATTCTCAAAAGACAATACCCAGGAATATAATAGCCAAATTCAAAAGCTTCCAAGTTAAGGAGAAAATATTATAAGAAGCCAGAAAGAGAGAATTCAGATAAAAAGGAACAGCAATTAGGTTACACAGGATCTAGCAGCCTCCACACTAAAAGGCTACAAGGCTTGGAATATGATATTTAGAAAGGCAAGAGAATTGTGTCTACAACCAAGCATCACCTACCCATCAAAATTGACTATATACTTCCAGGGGAAAAATATGGTCATTCAACAAAATAGAAGATATCCAAGTATTTGTAAAGAAAAGACCAGAACTAAGTGGAAAGTTTGCTATCCAAACACAAAAACCAAGACAAATATGAAAAGGTAAATAAGAAAGAGAAGGGAAAGAGGAAAAAAAACACTTTTTTTGAAGGTTCTTCTTGAAGGGCTTAAATAAGATCAAATTACTTATATTTCTATATGGAAAAATGGTATTTGTAACTCACAAAAATTGTATTCATTATTATAGCAATTAGAAGAACTATACATAGGGAAAGGTTGGGGTACTAAGTGTTCTAAGATGATACACACAAAAAAAGAAAAATAAAAGGGCAGGAAATAGAAGATGGCACCAAGAGAAACTTAAAGGAATAAGAAAAATAGGATAATCTATACCACACAAAAAGGTGTACGGGAAGGGAAGGGGACAAATACTATTATAAGAAGGAGAGGAAGAGAGTGTTAATAGGTAATATTTAAACCTTACTCTCAGTGGAATCAATTCTGAGAGGGAAGAGCAGCTATATCCATTGGGGTACTGAATTCTGTCTTACCCTGCAGGGAAAATCAGAAGGGAAAAAACCAGGGTAGGGGAGTGGTGCAGTGTACATAAAGGAAGGGAAAGAGAGGGGGGAGGTAATTTAACATACCCTAAAAAATAACAAGAGGGGAACAAAAAGTTAGGGGGGATGGAAGTAAAAGAAGGAAGGGTTGGAATGAGGTGGACTGATTAAAAGCAAACCACTGTTTTAAAAGGAAACAGAAAAAGAAGAAAAGGCAGAATTAGGAGAGGATTTCAAAAGGTTGGGGAATACACAGATGACAATCATAACTCTGAATGTGAATGGGAGGAACTCACCCATAAAAAAGAAGCAAATAGCAGAGGGGATTAGGAACCAAAAGCCTACCATATGTTGTCTACAAGAAACACACATGAGGCAGGTAGACATACACAGGATAAAGATGAAAGGATGAAACAAAATCTATTGGGCTTCAACTGAGAAAAAGAAGGCAGGAGTCGTGAACATGATATCCAACAAAGCCAAAGTAAAAATAGATCCAATCAAAAGAGATAGGGAAGGTAATTACATCCTGATAAAAGGCAGCATAGACAATGAGGAAATATCAGTACTTAACATGTATGCACCAAATGGTATAGCATCCAATTTCTAAAGGAGAAACTGGCAGAGCTCAAGGAAGAAATAGACAGTAAAACTATACTAGTGGGAGACCTTAAACTTCCTCTATCAGATCTAGATAAATCAAACCAAAAAAATAAATAAGAAAGAGGTAAGAGAGGTGAAAGAAATGCTAGGAAATTTAGAGTTAATAGATATGTGGAGAAAAATAGAGAAAAAAAGGAATATAACTTCTCTTCAGGAGCACATGGTACATTCACAAAGACTGACCATGCACTAGGGCATAGAAACATGGCAAACAAATGCAAAAGAGCAGAAATAATAATTGCAATCTTTTCAAATTATAATGCAATAAAATAATTAATAAGGATATATGGATAGGCAAATAAAAAATTAATTGGAAATTAAATAATGATTCTCCAAAATCAGTTAAAGAACAAATCATATAAATAATTAATAATTTCATTGAAGAGAATGACAATGATGAGACATCCTGCCAAAATTTGTGGGATGCAGCCAAAGCAGTATTCAGGGGGAAATTTATATCACTGAGTGCATATATTAACAAATTAGAGAGGGCAGAAATCAATGAATTCGCAATGCAAATCAAAAAACTAAAAAGCAAACAAATTAAAAATCCCCAGATGAAATCTAAATTAGAGATCCTAAAAATTAAAGGACAAATTAATAAAATCCAAAGTAAAAGAACTATTGAATCAATAAATAAGACTAGAAGCTTGTACTTTGTAAAAACAAATAAAATTGACAAAGTACTGGTCAATCTAATAAAAAGAAATGAAAGAAGAAAACCAAATTAACAGTAACAAAGATGAAAAGGGAGACCTCACCTCTAATGAAGAGGAAATTAAGGCAATCACTAAAAACTATTTTGCCCAATTATATGGCAAAAAACATAGCAATATAGGTGATATGGTTGAATATTTACAAAAATATAAATTGTCTAAGTTAACAGCAGAAGAAATAGAGTACTTGAATAACCCCATATCAGAAAGAAAGAAATTGAACAAGCCATCAAAGAACTCCCTAAGAAAAAATTCCCAGGATCACATGGATTCACAAGTGAATTCTATCAAACATTCAAAGAACAACTAATCCCAATATTATACAAATTATTTGACATAATAAGAAAAGAAAAGGAGTTCTACTAAATTCCTTTTATGACACAAATATGGTACTGATCCCAAAGCCAGGTAGATCAAAAACAGAGAAAGAAAACTATAGACCAATCCCCTTAATGAACATAGATGCAAAAATCTTAAACAGAATACTACCAAAAAGACTGCAGTAAGTGATCACAAGGGTTATTCAATATGATCAGGTGGGATTTATACCAGGAATGCAAGGATGGTTCAACATTAGGAAAATCATTCACATAATTGACCATATCAACAAACAAACCAAAAAAATCACGATTATCTCAATAGATGCTGAAAAAGCCTTTGACAAAATACAACACTCATTCCTATTGAAAACACTAGAAAATATAGAAATAGAAGGTCCTTTACTAAAAATAATAAACAGAATGTGTCTTAAACTATCAACAAGCATCATGCAATGGAGATAAATTAGAAGCATTCCCAATAAGATCAGGAGTGAAACAAGGACGCCCATTATCACTTCTATTTTTTAACATTGTACTGGAAACACTAGCATTAGCAATTAGAGAAGAAAAAGAAACTGAAGGTATTAAAATAAGCAATCAGGAGATTAAGCTATCACTCTTTGCAGATGATGTAATGGTCTACTTAAAAAATCCTAGGGAATCAACTAAAAAACTAGTGGAAATAATCAACAACTTTAACAAAGTTGCAGGATACAAAATAAACACACATAAATCATTAGCATTTTTACATACTTCCAACACATCTCAGCAGCAAGAGTTAGAAAGAAAAATTCCATTTAAAATCACCCATGACAATATAAAATACTTAGGAATCTATCTGCCAAGAGAAACGCAAGAATTATACAAACACAACTACGAAACCCTTTTCATACAATTAAAACTAAACAGTTGGAAAACATTGATTCCTCATGGGTAGGACGAGCTAACATAATAAAAATACCCTCATACCCAAATTAATTTACTTATTTAGTGCTATACCTATCAAACTACCAAAAAACTTTTTTACTGAATTAGAAAAAAACTATAACAAAGTTCATTTGGAAGAACAAAAGACCAAGAATATCAAGGGAAATAATGAAAAAAATATGAAGGAAGGGGATCTAGCAGTACCGGATCTTAAACTGTACTATAAAGCAGTAGTCATCAAAACAATATGGTACTGGTGAAGAGACAGAAGGGAGGATCAGTGGAATAGACTTGGGGTAAGTGACCTCAGCAAGACAGTCTACAATAAACCCAAAGAACCCAGCTTTTGGGGCAAAAACTGCTGGGAAAATTGGAAAACAGTATAGGAGAGATTGGGTCTAGAGCAATATCTCACACCCTATACCAAGATAAATTCAGAATGAGTGAATGACTTGAATATAAAAAAGGAAACTATAAGTAAATTATGTGAGCACAGAATAGTATACTTGTCAGATCTTTGAGAAAGGAAAGATTTTAAAACCAAACAAGATGTAGAAAAAATTACAAAATGTAAAATAAATAATTTTTGATTACATTAAATTAAAAAGGTTTTGTACAAACAAAACTAATGAAACCAAAATTAGAAGGGAAGCAACAAATTGGGAAAAAAATTTTTGTAACAAAAAACTCTGACAAAGGTCTAATTACTCAAATATGTAAGGAGCTAAATCAATTGTACAAAAAATCAAGCCATTCCTCAATTGATAAATAGTCAAGTGACACGAATAGGCAATTTTCAGATAAAGAAATCAAAACTATCAATGAACACATGAAAAAGTGTTCTAAATCTCTTATAATTAGAGAAATGCAAATCAAAACAACTCTGTGGTACCACCTGACACCTAGCAGATTAACTAACATAACAGCAAAAGAAAGTGGTGAATGTTGGCGGGGATGTGGCAAAATTGGGATGCTAATGCATTGCTGTTGGAGTTGTGAATTGATCCAACCATTCTGGATGGGAATTTGGAACTATGCTCAAAGGGCTATAGAAGACTATCTGCCCTTTATTCCAGCCAAACCACTGCTGGGTTTATACCCCAAAGAAATATAGGGAAAAAGACTTGTACAAAAATATTTATAGCTGTCCTCTTTGTGGTGGCAAAAAATTGGAAAATGAGGGTATGCCTTTCAATCGGGGAATGGCTAAACAAATTGTGGTATATATTGGTGATGGAATACTATTGTGCTCAAAGGAATAATGAACTGGAGGAATTCCATGTGAACTCGAATGACCTCCAGGAATTGATGCAGAGTGAAAGGAGCAGAACCAGGAGAACGTTGTATACAGAGACTAATACATTGTGGCATAATCGAATGTAATGGACTTCTCTACTAGCAACAATGCAATGATCCAGAACAGTACTGAGTGACTTATGAGAAAGAATGCTATCCACATTTAGAGCAAGACCTGTGGGAATAGAAACACAGAAGAAAAAGAACTGCTTGAACACATTGGTTGATGGTGATATTTTGGGGGGTGTAGATGCTAAATGATCACCCTAGTGCAACTATCAATAATATGGAAATAGGTTTTGATCAATAATACATGTAAAACCCAGTGGAATTGCTCATTGGCTACCGAGAGGGTGTGGGGAGTGTTGGAGAGAAAGAACATGAATCATGTAACCATAGAAAAATAATCTAAAAAAGAAAATTTAAAAAAGAAAAAAAAAGAAGCTACAGCATGCACAGTGGCCACACCCCAATAAAACCATCTCAGCAGATGGGCTAAACCAGGTTGAGGGTAACTGACAGGCCTCAAGCCCATTAATGAGTTAGGGATTTAATTAATGAGTTGCCTACCCCAAGCATGTGAAGACTTCCTTGGTGTAAGGGGCAGATGAGAACAATTTGTTCCAACAGCCATGAAGATGGCTGAAGCAGGCACTGAGGAGCTCTTAGAGCCTGATTGGACATCAAAGATGCCAGGGTCATCCACTGCCTCCCGGGCCATCCCCGATTATCCTGACTTTTGTCTTGCCACTGGCCTTAGACGGCTCTGGAAGAATGAGTGAGGCCGATGCCTCTATACAACTCTGCCTCACTTTCATCCAATTCAAGCAAGTCAAGATATCACCCTGGGATGTCATCAGTCCTCTTCAAAAATGAAGAACAAGGGGCAGCTGGGTAGCTCAGTGGATTGAGAGTCAGGCCTAGAGACAGGAGGTCCTAGGGTCAAATCCGGCCTCAGACACTTCCCAGCTGTGTGACCCTGGGCAAGTCACTTGACCCCCATTGCCCACCCTTACCACTGTTCCGCCTTGGAGCCAATACACAGAAGTTAAGGGTTTAAAAAAATGAAGAACAAATAACAGCATTGTATCCTGCCACATCATATGCACTCTCTCTGTGACTAAACCTCATGTACAGAGATATAATTATATCTATCTCTATATAAAGAGAGCACACATGGTAGAACCCAATGATCCAGTACATATATTTGTGTGTATAGATCTACATAGATAGAGGGCATACATAGGGATATGGAGACAGAGATGTGGTAAGAGTCAATGACCTTGTATTTTTCTGAGGAAGCCAATCCAAGAATGATGAAAAGCTCTCAATAAAAAAATGATGACTATTCA
>NC_058132.1:172829090-172934015 GCF_016433145.1 Gracilinanus agilis | reverse complement strand
GCGGCGGCGGCGGCGGCGGCGGCGGCGGCGGTTCGTCTTTAGCCTGGTAGGGGGGAGGGGGCGGGGGGCTGGAGACTGGAGGAGGATGGGGGCGGGTGGAACCTCGGGCCGGTGAGGAGCAATAGCCGCCGCCGCCGCCGTAGTCGTAGTTGTCCTTCGTTGCTGTTGCTGCCGCTGCCGCTGCCGCTGTCGTCTCCTCCTCCTCTTCGGTCTCCGGCTGCAGCGGCTGCCTCACTTCCCTGCTCCAGGTCCCGTCCCTCAGTCCTCCAGTCCCGTGCTGTCCCACACCATCCTGCCCCTTCTCACCCCTCCTCCCCTCCAGTGGAGTAAGAGTCGGAAGCTGGGGGGTGGGCTGTGTGCGACGGGTCCTGCCGAGGTAGTGACAGCCCGCTTCACGGGGCTCTTCCCCTTCGCGCCTCCTCCCCCCCCATATCCCGGTCCCAGCCCTCACCCTCTCCCCTCACGGCGCCCCTCGACCAGGATGAACCGGGGCAGCAGCAGCACCCCTGCCACCGCCACAGCCGACTACCTGCTCTGCACCAACTGTCGGAAAGTGCTGCGGAAGGTACGGGACCCCCGTACCCCCGACATCGTCCCCCTTTCCCTAGGGGAAAGGCCGCCTTGTAACACGGTTGGAGGGATCAGGGCTTATAGAGTTCCTAGGTTTCGGGGGCACCCATCTGATGCTCTAGGGACTTCTTAGGGAGCTGGGTGAAAGGGGTGGGTGGGGGTGGGGGGCTTTTTTATTTGCACAGTTTGTATATTTGTATTTGGGTGCTTGTGCTTTCTTACTGTCCCCATTCCTTTTTTGGGGGGATGTGTGGTGGTAAGAAAGATGAAATGGGGAACCTGTTTTCAATTGGCCACTGCAACTTAATCCACCTTCTCCTGCAATTTTTTTGTTGATATGCATATTAGTGTATAAAATCTGAAAAAGCCCTCCGTTTTTCCTAAAGAACCTGGTGAGCTCTTCGATGTAGGTTGATTTCATCATTTGCATACTGCCACCAGATCTATCTCTTACCCCCCCACCCCCCATCAATCCCAAACCCCTTTTTCCAGTCCTGTCGTTGTGTGCATCTATGCCTGTGACTGAAATACCAGGGGAAAAAAGCAACTCGAACTTTATGCCCATGGGAAAATGCTAATTAATATTTCAGTCCTTGAGTCTCCCTCCGGAGGCTGATGTAGGGATGTCTGCCCTCCCCCAGTTTATCGAACCCCACTTCTTTCAAAAGTATTTTCTTTGTCTTACTGGATTATCAGCCTGTACCTTTTCCGAGTGATTGATAAAAAGTTTGCTGCAGTGTTTTTACATGGTATATCTAGCTTAATCAATTTTCTACTTTGAAAGAAAGAAAAAAAAAAACTTGGGGGTGGGGGGAAGTGCTCTTTTGTAATGAAAAGGCTTTTAATTAGACTTCAGCATTTAAAAATCCCACTGGGTAATATTATAATCAGTTTAGAATTCTTCTTCCCAACCAATTTCTACATTTGATTAAGTAGAAACATTAGTTGAGATGCTTCTGTTTGTCCAGTGTAAATGAATTAAAATTGCTGAGCTGTGCAAATGCATTGGGACCAAAAGACCGAATAGGAGGAATGCTGGACCGTTTTTAGTCAATTTCTCTAAATGCATTTTGCGCTGGGATTGTTCTTGTAAATATTAAAAAACCATGTAAGTAAGCAAGCTCAAATATTTGCGCTCTTTGTCCAAAAACTGTTTTTCTTCCTCTGTGGGTCAGGCGAAGTGCCAATCAAAGTTGTTTTTCAAGCCTCTTTTCCCTGCAGTAGGGCTGCTGGCTTTTTTTTTTTTTTTTTTTTTTTTTTTTTTTTTTTTTTGGTCTTGTTTTATTTGAGGAGGGGGTGAGGGAAGCAAAGGGATTGCTGTTTTAAAGTTAAACCAAAAGTGAAATATGCCTTAAATTGTGTTTATCGGTTACGTTTCTATTAAAAAAAAAGATTTTATTAAATGTGCATGCTTGGTATGTGCAGTTATTTTTTCCATAAACTCTGGGATCATATTACAGTTGATACTTGCTCAGCTCATTGTAGCGCAGCTTGTGAGAAATGTAATGGATCAGAAGTGCAGATCAGCGCAGTTGAATGTTAACTGTTTCACTGCAGGGCCAGATGTCATCTCATAAGCTTTAGCTTATTTCCATTTTTTTCTATCAAAATAACTACAAGTTATTAAAAATAAAAGTTGGTGATGATTACTTAAACTCAAGATGTACATTATAAAAGTATTGATATAATGAGTACTCTATAGACTTAAGGAATTTAAATTGATAAATTATAATACCTTCCACTTGATTGTCTTTGAAGAAGCAACATTTGGAAAGAATCTAAAATTACTAGCTTTTTAAATGTTTCTACTTTTAACACAACCTCTTTCCTGATTGTTGATTAAATAAAGTATTTTTAAAGCAAAAATGAATATTCTTCATTTTCATGTAATTATATACTAGCTTCTTGCAGATTTGTGCCTTTGCTGCAATTTCAGTAAATTCAGGTATATAATGTCATTATATGAAGTAGCTTAAACTGACTAGATGGAAATGGAATTGTTTGGACCAGTTGTGACATGACATTGCAGCATCTGTAGCTTTGGAGGCATTGCTCCATTCTTGATTGCTCTGAAAATAAGTTTAGATTGCCAGTTTTGTCTAAATATTGACATTTGTAGATTGATGTTTTCTAACAGTTGATTATTTCTGCTAGTGAGAATAAACCTAAGTAAAATTCAGTTTCCCAATGATTCCTTGAAAAATACTTTTTCCAATGTTTTACATGATTGCACATGTAAAGTCTATATTATATTGCTTACTGTCTTAGAGAGGGGTGAGGGGAAGGAAGAAGGGGAGAATTTGGCACTCAAAACTTAAAAATGATTGTTAAAAATTGCTTTTACATGGGAAAATAAAATATTTTAAAAAAGAAAATGCTTTTTCCCTTTTTATCAATAATTTGTGATTATGCTTTTCCTTCTTCATTTCAGTGATATTCAACTGGCTCCCTAAATATTTTTAATTTAATGTGCTCTTTAGATAAGGACTGTGTCAAGGATGTCAATCACAATTTCTGACTTTTTTTGCAATTATTTCTACAGGTGGGAGTGGATGTTGCCCTTGTGGTGGGGTATAGTAGTTACATAGTTTAAATTTTGAAACTTCAAAGAATTAAGAATTCATCTGTTAAATCCTTAGCTTTTGCCCCAAGGGGCATATGGGTAAACCCAGAATTTTCCATTCAATCTGAATTTGCTTCTCAAAAGTACAGAATAAATTTCTATTGCTTCTAATTTTTTTCATATGAATAGCTCTTTAGTCAATAGACTAAAAAAAATAGAGGTATATAATAGATTGGGTAAAAAAAAAATGATAGCAACAACAAACCATACCACTAAAATTGCTAACAACAATACTACCTCTTATTCTTCATATCCAATTGAATTGATTCTGAACATTGTTGTGTTCTACCTAAAGTCCTACCTAAAGGTAGGAATTTTGATAATAGTTTTCTGAAGTTTGTAATATTCTTTTAAAGTGGAATTCTAGCCTGGCTAGAATTTGAAAGCCACCTGAATTTGACTTACCTGTTTAATTACAATGTTATGGGCAAAACAGGAGGGTAACTAAGTTGTCACTCCATAACAGTATCTCTTCCTGTCAATAAGGAGTAACAGCTACATGACTCAGTAGAGTGTTGGAACTGAAGTCAGGAATTCAAATTTGACCTGAGGTACTAGCTATGTGACCCTTGGCAAGTCACATAAACCTGTTTGCCTCAGTTCCTCATTTGTAAAATGAGCTGGAAAAGAAAGTGACATTATCTTTGCCAAGAAGACCAAGGGGTCGAGAAGAGTCAGATACAATTGAACAATAACAAATAGCATAGTGATATATAATCTTTAGGGATTCTGTAGTCAGTGCCCTTGATAAAATGAATGAGATTACTTAATGACCCATGAAAATTGAATGTTAATAATTTTTTGCGTCTGTAAAGTGGTATAGCTTTGAAGTGACAACTTTGCCACAAAATTCAGATATTTTGACAACTTTAATGGTCATAAAAGATGTTTTAAAAGCTAAATTGGTGACTACCTTAAATCTCCAAATAGAGTTATTTTGGATTGTACCTTGGTTTGAATTTATAACAATAGCTTGCTTTGTTTAGTCAAACTTCTTGTTAACTTTTTTTTTTCATTTTTTTTTTAAACCCTTGTACTTCGGTGTATTGTCTCATAGGTGGAAGAGTGGTAAGGGTGGGCAATGGGGGTCAAGTGACTTGCCCAGGGTCACACAGGTGGGAAGTGGCTGAGGCCGGGTTTGAACCTAGGACCTCCTGTCTCTAGGCCTGACTCTCACTCCACTGAGCTACCCAGCTGCCCCCTTCTTGTTAATTTTTAAATTTTGCCAATGCAGTATTTTGTGTGCAGTGTACTTTTCCTTTAGAGAAAAGCTCAAACTTTGTGAAACATGGGATTTTTCCTTAATAATGGTAGAGGCAAGAGTAACACTTTTTTTTTTTACTAAAAAGTTCTTCATAGGGTGACTATGGCTTTTCAGACTTGGACCTTTTGGTAATTGTAGCTTTTCTGATGTGTGTGTAATTATGCTGTTCAGTAAAGACAAAGCTATTATGTTCTCAACTAGAACTATTTATACAATGATTTTGAATTTACATTTCTCTATTAGTGTTCTACCTACTTAAAAAATTCAACTTTTTGTTAGATTAGATGTTTTAATTATTTCAACTTTAAATTGACTGAAGCAAATTTGACTACTTTAACAGAAAGAAAATCCACTAGCCAGAAATGAAGAATGAAACCAAGAGTTGATCAGAAGTATTAAAACATCTAAATCAGAGGGGGAGGAAGTAATTCTCAAGGATCTCTTTAAGTTTTAAGATGAGGATAGGATTTCCTCCTTTCCTGTTACTCTTTAATCAAGCATTTTAAAAAAGCACTCACTATGTGCCAAGTTAAGGGTAAAATTATAGTGTATTATGGGACACAAAGGCCATAGTGGCTGTTAGGTCTTTTTAAGATTGACTGGGACAGAATTGGGCATATGGTTCTCCTTAGACTTTCTGATATTTTATTCAGTTAATATTTATAGATAACTAGAAAAAGGCAATGTGGTATAGCAGATAGTGTACTGAACTTGGGTTGATGAAGATACGTGAGTTACTTAGCTTCTTTTTACCTCAGGTAACCATTAGAATGGATTGTCCAAGCTACACATAGGAAAAATTGCTATATTGATGTAATATCTATAAGATATCCATACCTTACTGATTCTTGACTCTGTAAATTATGGGATTATGTAATTTAAAAGACATGGTCAAGGATTAACTCCCAGATAAATACTAAGATAGGCAACACATTTTTCTGAACTAACCTTTTCTCCAAACACCAAGCATCTGCTCTCTGTGGTCTAACCCAATTGTATCACACTCAAATAGAAAATAATTTCTGTGGCCTGCATATTGAGTGAAAATATTTTTATCTTGTTAAAAATTTGGAAGATGTGCCAGTTTAACACCTTTGATCTAACCCAACTTTATGTAGCCCTACCTACTTCAGTATCTACTGAACAACTCTATCTTGAACAAAAATCTCATATTTACCAGCATTTCACAGCATTGAAGTTTACCTGTCCTATATATCACAGAATCACTTGAGCGGGAAAGAATTCAGAGGTCAAGTAAGAATCCTCATGTATGATGGCTTGACAAGTGTTCATCCAGTTTCTGCTTAAGGATTTCTAGTGAAGAAGATCCCTTAATTTGTTGAGGATACCTACCTCACTTACTTCATGCCTTTTGTGCCTCAAGCCATGTCTGCACATCTAAAGTGGTAACTAATTTTATAAACTAATTCAGTCTATAAATGGGAAGGGCCCTGAAAAAGCCTTAATAGTCTTTCTCTTCTGTCAGGGGCCATGTATTTTCATCCCAAATAGAAAAGAAAACAATAACAAAGAACCTATCTACTTTCAATGAATTTGTCTCTATCTAGTCCTTGGTAAGCCACATTCTAGGGTAATTCTGGAAGTCTGAAAGCAGACAGATGTGACCTCAGTTTTTTAAAATCAGAAAAGGGGCATTCTGGAAACCATAATTTTTGAGCCTGATGTTAATCTTCTCAAAATTCTCAAGTGAATTTTTAAATAGATGGTTTATTCCATAGAAAAGGAAGATCTTAGAATTATAGTTGGAAGAGACCTTAGTGGTCATTATTTCAGTCACCTTATTTTACAGATGATAAAACTGAGGCCCCCAGAAGCGTTAAATGATTTGCTTAAAGTCACACAGTTAATAAGTAGCAAATCCAGAATTCAAACTTGTATTCACTTACTAAATCTAAAACTCTTACCATTATTCCATGTGTCAGTACTAACTCCCTAAACCATGTGAAACCACTCATATGATTTCATGTAGGGGATTCTTGGGGTCAGGAGGAGAGCTTTATTAGCATGGTTGATCAAAGGAATGCTATTGATACAGCTTATATTTTAATAAGGCACAGAGTTCCTTACAATGTGTACAACAGTAATGGACTGGATGTTTGGTGGATCCATAGCTTGTTGAACAAAATTGTGATTGTTAGATAAAGTGTTGGATTTTCAGTCTGAAGAGAGGTATAGAGCCAAGGACTATAGGCCTCAGACCTCAGCAATATCTTGTTTAATAATATTTTTTAATCAAGAAGTTCTAGATATATAAGTTGTATATATATTGTATTAATGTTTGTAGATACTGTAAAGCTTAGAGTGATAACTAATTGAGTAACATTGAGTAACAACAGCATCAAGATTTAAATATCTTGATGGGCTAGAACATGGAATGAAACTAGATAAAATTTGATTGTGATAAATGTAAAGTCTTATACTTTCAAGAAAGTTTGATAAGTATAGCATGGAAATTAGCTTATGTGAAAAAGATTCAAAGATTTTAATTAATCATGAACTCAGTATGAGTACCCTTATGGGATGATTGCTCAAGAACCTAAACAATCTTAGTTTCCGTTGATATAAATACATTATCTAGGAAGAGAAGGTGAAGGTCTTAATATATTATGTACTAATCATACCTTTCCTTGAGTTTGTGTTAAGCTCCAGGAGCCCCATTATCAAGGCAGAAAAAAACAAATAACAACCACCAATATTTATGTAATGGGTTTGCCTTTTGAAAAGAACTTTTTCTACCTTATTTCATTTGAGCATCACAGTAACCCTTTAACTTTAAGGCAAATATTATTAAGTGAAGCATCAAGGCCAGCACCATAGAGTAGTCTGTACTGACTTGAGATATTCATCAGAACAAGGCACTCAGAATGAGATTACAGAGATGGAGATTTTACTTTGTAGCTCCCACATTTTTTTAAAAGTTACCTTCCATCTTAGAATTCAAGGCAGAAAGGTAGTAATGGCTAGGGCCTGGAGGTTAAGTGACTTGCCCAGGGTCACACAGCTAGGAAATATCTGAGAAGAGATTTAAACCAGGGCTTCCCATCTCTAGGCTTGGCTCTCAATCTGCTGAGCCATCTAGTTGCCCTGTATCCCTCACATTTTGATACTTAGTATGAATTCCTAATTTCTGGCTTCATAAACCAATGACAGTGCTTCCATTTTTATTATAAATTGTGGGATCAGTTGTACAATCACAACTTCTTAGTCATGATTCTAACCAGATCATCCACATGTTTTCGAAAGCTGTGGAGACTGCATTGAATTTAGAGAGCCTTGGATATAAAACCTTCGTGTGACACTTATTAGTAGTGACAGAAAAGCCATTTAACCTTTCTAGCCTCACTTTCCCTGATTCAAAAATGGATTAATAATCTACAGAGAATTAGTCTAATTTTCTCTCCATGAAATACTCCTTCAGATAACTGAAGACAGCCCTTTTGGGCCAAATCCTTTACTTTTCCCGGCTTAACATCCATAGTTCACAAGCACTTTCTTTGACAACATGATTTTGAATCCTGACACCATCCTGGTTGAACTTCCCTGAATATACTTCATTTGGGAGAGACAACATAGTAAACTATAGGGTTAGGTGTGAGATTACATGTGATTTAAATACATACATATAATTTGATACTACATGTGTGTATGTATATTTTGTACTTTCTAAGCTTTAATAGCAGCTTGTGTATATTTAGCACTTTATCCAGTCCAACAAGATGGGTATCTACTATGAGATAACAGTGTTCTTGATATGTAGCCATGCAGTATCTGCACAGTTCCAAGAGGAGGTACATTTTTCAATGGCTTTTGTTTTTGCGGAGGAGGCCTTCTTTATTCATTGAACTGAAAAATGCCTCCTTCTAGCTTTTATCCATTGGTCTAGACCTGCCTTCCTTTGCCACATGTGACAAATATAATATGCCTTCAAAATGCCTTTGGGTATTTGAAGGCAATTATTATGTCCATTTTAGGTTTTACCTTCTCCAGTTCCTTCAACCATGAGACTGTTTTTGAAGGATGAAGGGAAGAAGAGAAAGAGAGAAGGAGGAAGAAAAGAATAACTTTTGTCTTCAAATGCTTTCAGATATTTGAAGGGAATTATGCCCATTTTTAAGTTTTACCATTTCTAGTTCTTTCAACTAAGCTTCACATTATACAATTTTTGAGGGAAGAAGGGAAAGAGAGAAGGAGGGAGAAAAAAAGGAAGAGAAGCATTTATTAAATATTTTCTGTGTGCTAGGCATAGAAGATACAAATACAATAAACAAGGCATTCCCTCTCAAGTAGCTTACACTCAAAATGGAGGAAGACAGCATGCAGAAAGGAGCCAAAAAAAAAAGGGGGGGGGGGGGATGAAGAGTGACGATTCTTGAGGAGGGCAAGATTTTGAAGTCTGGAAGCCAGAAAAGGGGCCAAGAAGGGAAAGGAGGCTGATCTGGATTCTCACCACAAAATGGAGGCATCAGAAGACATTTAGCAATGGGAGTTGGGGCTGGCTTCACAGAGGGATATTCAGGTTGAATAGATCACAGAGAAAGTTGACTGTAACAGGTAAAGAGGCCCCAGGAGCTGAACAAAGTTGGAGGATGAGATAGCAGCAAAGAGATGATCTTGAAGTCTGGAAGCCAGTAACAGTGCCAGAAAGGGAATTAATTCCCCTTATTCTAGCTTATCATTCATATTAATTTTTGGATACTCCAATCAATCTGTTAGAATGTTTGGAGTGAACTTCCTCCATTGGTACACATTTCAAAAGTTCTCCTCTTCTCTGTAGGATGTTCATCCATGGGTCCTCCACAGAGCTATAGACAGAGTTCTAGTGGCTTCATATAGAACTTTGACATTACAGTGGTATCTTTGGAACACATAAGCTTTTTGCTGTTGGATATGTTCCATATAATCAGTTACATTTAAATTCATTTAAAAGTACTTAATAAGTCCACAGAAACATTTGGTATAGTTTTATATCAAATATGATGGGGTTACCACATTATATAATGTTTTCAAAACTTTTCTGCAAATCATTTCAGTGTTTGTTGTAACACAGTAGAACATTGGCTATCCAGAAGCTATTTTTGTGGAACAACTCTGGACCTTAGAATTAACTGCATAAGTAAACTACTTGGGGCAGAGA
Source organism: Gracilinanus agilis (assembly GCF_016433145.1). Classification (NCBI taxonomy): domain Eukaryota; kingdom Metazoa; phylum Chordata; class Mammalia; order Didelphimorphia; family Didelphidae; genus Gracilinanus; species Gracilinanus agilis. The sequence goes on along the minus strand of NC_058132.1, from coordinate 172,924,403 downwards.
AGTCATTCCTGAGAACTTAGTAACAAATGGACCCAGCCAAAAAGAGTTGAATAGAAGACTGAAAGATTATACCCTAAGAATTTTGGTTGAATTAGGATACAGAAATGAGACTGGTGAACTATAAACAAGCCAGCCTTTTTACAGGAGAGCAAAAAAGAAACTTAAGAAATGAGAAAAGTAGCAAGATGAGAGGATAGTGATAGTAATTAAAATTGTAATAGGGGCAATAAATCCTGTAGTACTCTGCCAAGAAGAGAGTTATCAACAAAACGGTGGATTATTATCCATTATTCTGTTGAGCAACTATGTAGTCTAGAGGAGCAAACATCTACCAGTATTTCTGTATAGGAGATCTGGGTCTATTGGTTTTTTGTTTGTTTGTTTTTAACCCTGGCCTTCTGTCTTAGAATCAATACTGAATATTGGTTTGAAAGCAGAAGAGGACTAGGCAGTAGGAATTAAGTAATTTTCCCAGGATCACACACCTAGGTAGTGTCTGAGGCTAGATTTGAACAGAGGACCTCCCATATCTGGGCCTGGTACTCTATCACTGAGCCTCTAAGCTGGCCCCTATTAACTTGTTTTTAAATACTTGGATATCAATTTTAATATAATTAGTTTCCTTTGTAGTTCTGTGTATTTTATATATTTAAAAACATTTCAGGAAAAGTCAGTAGGTTTTACCATGCTTCCAAAGGGGTCCTTACCACAAGAAGGTAAAGAATCTTTTCTGTAACATTTAGAGAAAAGATTCATCTGCTCTGGAATTCAGGGGTAGTTTTCTGTCTGTATCTAATTAACCTCTGTGACCATTAGGGAAGATTGAATAGCTAGGAATATAGTGTGTTTGAATGGAAGAAAAAAGACCTTTGCCATAATGCAGTATTAGAAAGACTAGCTAAGACTTAATATTCTATGATCCATGTACACATACCACTAAAGCATAGTATAGTAATTGATGTTTATAATGGTGGCTTGTTAGTAGGCAAAGTAAGTTGCTATTTAGCATATTTTGCTGAAGAAGATAGAGAAGTACTTAGTACTTAGTTAAAAATACTTAATTTTCTAAAACTTTCCATGAAAGAACTAAAAACAAAATACTGGAATCTAAAGGGTTTTTACACTGCCAGCTAGAAAACTGCTTTTTGATACTGATTATAGCTCAATCATTCCCTGAGGATTCTGGATTATCTGAATTTTTACTGTATATAATTTCTTTTTATAATCAGCTAAATGTGGTGTTCCTTAGTAAAACTTCACTAAGAGGCAGAGAAAAATAGATTTTCATTAGTTGAAGATTACACAAATTTCTTTTGTTGCAATTCTTGGTACTTAAAATTAAAAAAAATACATATATATTTATATATGTGTATGGGTTTACAGCAAATCATCTATTTTGTGCTATAGGGGTTCTTATAGGTCAAATGATATACTCTCTTATTTTATAGATGAGGAAATAGTTTAACAGAGGTAACAGTGACTTATTACAAAGGTAGTAAATGGCACAACTGAGATTTAAACTTGGGTCATCTGATTCCAGATCCAGCTGTCTTCTTATTTATCTCATTTAGCCTTAAATATGCACTTTATTGTTCATGTTATTTAATTATGCCCAATTCTTTATGATCCTGTGGACCATACTGGAAGTGGTTTACCATTCCCTTTTCTAGTGGATTTTGACTTGCCCAGGGTCACACATCTATTAAGTGTCTGAGGTCAAATTTGAATTCAGATCTTCCTAACTTGAAGTAGTGGTTATAATTCAATTGAAGACTAACATTAGTTGAAGATCTTTATAGCAGGAATACTAAAATGGGCTGGCTTATTGATTCCAACATATACTTTGCCAGATTTTGTTTTAAAAATCCTAGTGCGAGATGAACTTTAAAACATTTTTTTCCTCCTAAAAGTAGATTTAGGAGTTGGTAAAATACTAATTGGAGATTTCTGTATTCTTATTACTTGGGTTCTGGTTAATAGAAGTTTTACTTTAGAAAGCAATGGTTTCATTTCTGATTTCAAAAATTTTAAACAACTACTTGATGCAAAGTACTATATTCTGTTAGTGGTCATTCCCTTTTGACCATAAATGTGTACAACAGAGTATGTCCCTGATAAAATAATAATAATACTTGTTTTAAAGGCATATTTAAAATTAATTTTTAAAAGGCCTAAAAATTGGTTAGTTAACAAAGGTGAGAGAGTTGTTAGCTTTGTGTTTTATTTCTTATTTACTTTTATTTGTTGGATAGACACAAATCAGCTGTTTGGTAAGGTTTCAATTCAAAGAGCATGTAGAGATAATGATTATACTAGGGCCTTTGAGAAAGGAAGATTCCTTTTGTTACTCATTTTATGCTTTCTTTAGGTGTTTATCAGAGCATTTCAGATGAATTCTTATGCCACCTCATTCAGAATTCTCTCAAAATTAGACTGTAACAGGAAATATTCCTCTTGAGATTCCTAGGTGGTCTGTTTTGCCACAGAGAGGCTTAGCAGTTGCATTGCCCACTAGATTATTTCTTGTATTGCATTTTGGACTGCTGAATTTTAGTCTGCTTCCAGATTTGTTCCTTTAAGTGGGAGTCTGATTCAGGGCATTTCAGGGGGTTATATGGCAGTTCAGAACAAACCTTAAGCACCTACTTTGAAGTATTACATATAGATCAGTGGTGGAGAACCTATGGAATGCATGCCAGAGGGGGCACTCAGAGCCTTCTTTGTGTGCATGACTGCTGTTGCCCCAGGACAGTGTTTGCCAGAGCTTATTACTAGAAAGCCAGAGGGATGTGGGCCAGGCTGTTCTCCTGGCCCTTTCCATGCATGCCTGAGAACATCACCTTTCTCTCTGAAAGGTTTGCCATCCAGTACTAGTTGGGCATACAAAGGTGAAAAAAATGTTCTCTGCTTTTGGAGCTTATATTCCACTCCATAATTCAACTTCATGTTTCCTACCACATCCCATCCAATTCCCCAGTACAGGTAGCCAGAGATAAAGGCTATAGAGGGAGGGACAAGGTAAGAGTCTATTGGAGTTAAGACAAAGAAGGGCTAGACATATAGATTGAAATGTGAGTCTTCTGCCTTCCTAACAAAACCTGTGTAAAAGAGTAATTGAAGAAAGAGTTAATAAGACAGTTTAGGAAAGGCTTCCTGTTACAGGAGACACTTGAGCTGAACCTTGAAGAAAGCCAGGGATTCTTGAAGTTAAAAAAAAGGCAGTTACTACCGAGTCCTCATAGTAAGTTTCCCAAAATTCCAGTGAGGAACCATGGAAATAATTCCTGCCTTTCATTGGGGGAACTCAGACCAAATCTGCTCTTTTAATATCTATAATCAGCTCAAGTGAGGAGTAGGAATCTCATAATTGTTGAACATAAGAGATTTTTGACCTACTAATACTGAAATGTGTTGGTTCCTTAAACACTCCACTCCCATCTCTTATTTTTTCCCATTCCCCCAACCTCCATTCCTTAGGCAGAGTTAAGGGATCACACAGCTCCCAAGTGTCTGAGGCCAAATTTGAACTCCAGAAGATGTCTTCCTGACTCCAGGCCCAGTAGTCTTTCCACTGTGCCACCTAGCTGCTGCTTCCATCCCTCTTCTCTATTCCTTTGCATTGGCAATCCCTCATGCTTGAAATGTTCTCCTTCACCTTCAAGATTTTGTTCGCATGTTACCTCCAGGAGCTTTACCTAGTCTTTTTAGGTGATAAAAGGTTTCCTTCTAAGGTTACATTCTGTTAGCACATAAACTTCCAGAGCAGTAATTGTTTTTGTCTCTGTATTCATGTACTTCACATAGTGAGTTCTTAATAAAGTTTTACTTACTGACTGACCTTAAGTGCTTTGGTTACAAAAATTTTTTTTTATTTTTAAAATTTTGTCATTTTTTATTCCAAATTTAACAAATCCCAAATAAAATGAGCATGCCCATATACAGTATAGAATAGGAGAGGATTGTATAGGAAACCACAAACTTCTATTATACAGAACTTGCTTTTATTTTTGAGTATGCAAGTCAACATATAACTTTCAAAACTGTCCTCTTTGTTTCTGATTCCTTCTAGTATGTAAGCACATAGCAAACATGGCAGTATGTTAGGAAACTGGATGATAATTGGGGAATACGTAATATGTTATCTTCATTTATTATTTCTTCTTGGGATTCTAACATCTTATATTTTGTTACTCTTTCTGGTAGGGTGTGATAGACATTTCAATTTATGAATACCATTGAAAATTTCATGATACTATTGTATATAAATAAGTATAACTAAACACAGAAATTCCTACTTTTTGGTCATTTTACACTACACTAAAGCTTCCTTAAAATTACTTTGTTATGAAATATGTGTTTTAGACTTTTTTTTAGTCACTTATAGTTGGTTGGGTGATGAGATCTTTATTTACAAGCATATGATTTGTTTTTTTCTCTTTATAGTAAAAAAGAGACTGAGGAAAATCAGATTATAATTACATGTTATTAAAAGTACAACCAACAAAAATTTAGGTCAAATTTACCACACATACATGATTAACATTTTATTTATTTGTTGAAGACTTCTGTGCTAAGTATCAATTATATGTGTCAATGGCTCCCCTCCAGCTTCATGCTAGAGATATTTCTGTTTTGAGAAGTCTTGTAAAATGTCGAGTTGATAAAAGTGGATGTGACCTAATTGCTCAAGAAATTAATATTATCTAAATTTTCATATTCAAATACTACAATTCTTTTGTTACTTTTTTTGTACCTTACTCAGTGCATACACTCTTGCCTTTTTATATTAGCAAATAATTAATTTTTTTTTTTACTTTGAAAATTCCCAGGGGTCAGGTTGATGACTAAGTGGATTGAGAGCCAAGCCTAGAGATGGGAGATCATGGGTTCAAATGTGTCCTCAGACACTTCCTAGCAGTGTAACCCATGGCAAACTACTTTACCCTTATTACCTATCCCTTGCCATCTTATATCTTAGAACCAATACACAGTATTAATTCCAATATGGAAGATAAAGGTTTAAAAAAGAAAGGAAAGAAAAGAAAATTCCCAGTAGTGGATTAAAAATATAAAGGAATAACTTCATGGAAGCTCTCCTATTCAGGTAGTGCCAGCACCCTTAAGTAAAATCTGGTTTCCCAGTCTTTCAAAGATACTTTCCATTTTGCAATTTCTCCCTCTAAAATATTTTTGAGATGCAATCTAAAATTTTATTGATCATTTTTATTATATAGTCATTATCACATCAGTTTGTGAATTATTTGTTTGTAGATTCTGTGGCCAGTTTTTAGTCCCATGTTGGATATTTCCAATGCCACAGGATTCTCCTGGGCCATCTCCCCCTACTGTCTGGTCAATATGTTTTCAGGAAATACAAAATAATTTTAATCTTAGGTGAACTAAAATGTTAATACACAAGTAAGTTAGATGTCAGGAAATTTTATACTATATTCCAAAACAAAATGCAACTTATTTTTGGAATTTTTAATTTTAGATAATCTGCACACTGCCATTATGAATGAAAAATAACCACTCGTGTTTATATAATACATGAAGATCTGGGAAATGCTTTCTGTATATTTGCACTTGACCCTCAAACAGTTCTCTGAGGTAGGCAGACAAATACTTTTATTCCTATTTTCTTAATTTAGATGAAGAAAGTAAGATCAAGTCACTTGCCTAGGACCCACAAAGCTAATAAAGGATCAGAGTTTAGATTCAAACCTCAGTTTCTCCTGATGCTCTAGACCAGATCTTTTTCCACTCATATCAATGTGCTAAACAAATATTTGACTGCTCCTTATTTTTATTTGTATAGTAAATTTTCTTTTGACTAAACTTTTGTTTCTGTTGTCTTTCTTTATAATAAGCTTCAATTTCTCTATTGGCTGAAGACTCCATGAAGCTTATTATTCATTCTAAAAAAACTTGAGGTGAAGTAGACTTTTCCTTGTACATTTCTAACCTTCTAAAAAGAAGATAGTATACTGATACAAAGGAGAACCTAAAAAATTATTGGTTGGGAAAATTATACCAATATATAGCCTATATGTGTGTGTGTGTGCACACGCACATATGTGTGTTTACACATGCTCTTAAACCAGGTGGCTTTTTTATTTAATGAGAGGCCTGAGTTTACAAAGTATCTCTGTTGCTTGAATACCCAATATAAAGGGTCAGGAGTGGAAATTTGAAACCTAGAATTGTATTCCAGTGTTACTTGATTGGGTATCTTGAGAAAAGCAACTAAGTGATTCTTTCCAAAAGAGGGAGGGATTTTAGATTGGTAGCAACTTGCAAGGGCAAGTTGATTTTTTGGGAGGAGAAGTGAAAACAATGTTATAGATGAAAATAAGAAAAATAATACAAAATGTTCTAATCTGATGTTTAATATATGAAATAGTAAATCTTAAACTGAATTTGGAAGCTAAAAAGTTACGAAGGTGTTATGTATTGTGATTATCTTTTTCTTACTATTGCCTACTTATTTGGGCATTACTAAAAACTATAGACAGTCTTCCCATACATACAAATAGTTGTCCCAACTCAAAGGCCTATTAAGAAGAACGCTCACCCTCCTTTCCTTCTGATTCCTATTGCTTTCCTTCCCTTCCTATTATACCTTTCCTTCTTGATACTGTAAATTCTACTTTTGCTTTCTACTTGACTTTTAGCTTGAGGAGTAAAGTCTTGAGCTGTTTTTCCTTCACCCTATTCTTGTTTTGTAACTTTGAAGATCTCTTATAACTCTATCTTGCTTCTTATCTCAACTGTTTCACAATGTCTTCACCTCAATGCCCAGGTCTGAGTATAAAGTTTTCTTGCTTTTTTTGTACATCCTACCCAGAAGCTATCATTATTAGCTCTTTTATCTTTCTACATAAGGTTTAAGGATAAAAAAAAAAAAAAGAATAAAGGAGGACTTATAGAAGGGAACCTTTTTACCTTCTGTTATTACTATTCCCTCATCATTTCTAGTACTAAAAAATCCTAAGATAGCTGGAAAGGGCTTTTTATAGCCTCTTTCTTGCTTTAGACTTAGGCTTAGGGACAAAGTTGCTTGATTATTCTGTCCACAATAGCTTACCCAGGGGAAAGAAACCTTAACGGAAGTAGATAAGTGGCAATGAGACAATGTAAGACCTTCAGTTTAATGAAAAGAGAGTAAATTTTCGGAAAGTAAAAGCTAATAGTCCCTCTATAACCTCTCGCCCTGGCCACAGTGAAAATCACTTATATAGGAGGGGGTTGGATGGGCGAGGTAGGAAATATGAAGAGGAAGTAATAATCCCAAATTCCAGTGCCAGACTTGCAGTAGAAAAGATTTACCCTTGGCATACTAAATGAGAACTCTCAATACATTTTCTCATTTAAACATTGTTATGCAGCACTTATAGTCTTCACTAATTTGGTTATGTTGCATGTATATTAAGTTTTGTGTATAACATAGTTTCTGTGAAAAATAAGTTCTGAGTTCCAAACAACTGATCTTTTTGTAAATTGAGGACTGCCTATACTAAGGACCCTGAATCAGTTTTCTTCTTTAGCACTAAAATTTCTTCTGATAACTCTCTTTTTAATGAATTTACTATGAGTATATGTCCGTCTTTTACTATTAGTTGTTTCATTTTCTTGGTATAGTGGAAAAATTACTAGACTAAGGTTAGGGAACCTGAGTTTTGACTCCTGATGTTCAGCTGATTAAATAATATGGGAATAATATTTGCATTTCTTAGAGGATTATAAAGAAAATGCTTTATAATCAAACCACTACAGAAATATCTGCTTTTGTTATTGGACATTGCTTTAATGTGATTCTTTCCTGTATTCAGATAGGGACTAAGTCTTAAAACTGAGTAGTTGGGGGAAAGAGAAGGTGTTAGGTGCCAAGCTGGTCTTCTATTTTTAGCCTTAACAGGACGTTTGGATTAGTTAATCTTGTAAGGGTTCTTTCATTTCTAATATTATGTGGTCCTTCAAAATAAGTTGATAACATGATCATTGTTGGCTCCTGTTAGGGTAAAATAGAATTTTATAAAAGGAAATGATATTAAAAATAATTTGGTCCAAAACTTTTACTTTTATAGATGAAGGAAACAAGGCTCAGGAATGTTGTAATTTGTCAAGGTCACATGGCTAGGAAGTGGCATGTGACTACAACCCAATTTTCTGGACTTTTAGTTCACCATTTTAATTTACTGGTTAATAACATTGTGTCACTAAAATCCTATTAGTTATATGTTGAAACTTTCCATTTCATACTTCGTTTAGAATTATTTATAGATCTGTATTTCAGTTTTAAAATTGTTTATAGTTAAGTACTAATTAGATTTAAATGGAGATTGAAAATGGGTACTAGAAAAGGAAAGTGGGACTACATTAACAACAAACAGGCCAAGTAACAAATTCATCTGATGCATAGTAATTTTATTTGGGATTGTATGAAATAAGTGTATCATTATTTAGAATCTTTTTTGTCGGGGCAGCTGGGTAGTTCAGTGGATTGAGAGCCAGGTCTAGAGATGGGAGGTCCTTGGTTCAAATCTGGCCTCAGATATTTCCTAGCTGTGTGACTGGGCAAGTCGCTTAACCCCCATTGCCTAGCCCTTACCACTCTTTTGCTTTGGAACCAATATATAGTATTGATTCTAAGACAGAAGGTAAGGGTTTTAGGAAGAAAAAAACATTTTTGAAATGCTGTGAATTGCAAAGTTTATATATTTTCTTATCTCCACAGTGTGACCATATAACACAGATATTTTTAGAAAATTGGCTCATTCAGTATGACTATACTAAAACATGATACAGACCAGAGTTCTTTATACTGTGAATGTGGGGATTAGTTAGGATACCATTGATCATTTGTTCCTTTCTGGAACCTCAGTTCAGTTGATGAAATTACAGAAGGTACAGAGAAGATGAAGTGTTCACACCTTAAATGGTGTGCAAGACATCTCTCTACCTGGTTTCCCTTTTAGGAAATACGAAGTTTTCCTTAATGGAATTTTAGGGAAACTTGTCATTGCAATGGTAGTCTTTAAAAAGCTAGCTAGAGAATATGTCCAGATCTAAGAGGAGAGTCTTGTTTGTGGAACAGCCAGGAGGCTCCAGCATTACTTGATCAGAGTACGTGGGAGGCAGCAAGACTTTATCCTAGAAAGATAGAAGGTGGCTAGGTTATGAAGAGTTTTGAATGCCAGTCAAAGGACTTGGAATTTGATCTTGTGGATGATAGAGAGCTATTGAGTAGTGGGATGATATGGTTGGACCTGCACTTTATACGTAAGTCACACTGGGGGCTGAATGGAGGATGAATTGGAATAGGGAGAGACTTGAGGCAGACTGACTCACCATGAAGCAGTTTAAATGGTGCTAACTTATAAGGGAGAAAAGATGTACACATCTATGATGCAAGGCAGTTAAACAAAAAAACAGTTTAGCAAAACAATGCTAAAAGAGGTGGATTTTGTTATGAAGGGAGCCCTGTATATTCTGGGTAGTAAATTTATGGAATTTGGTTATTTCCATCTGTATGACCTCCTAAGGGAACAAGTTCAAGAAGAGTTTAGATAAATTACTAAGCTAATGAACTATATCTTAAAAACCTCTTGGAGTTGATGACTAGAGAATTCCATCTTTAGAGCTGAGGTTCTTAATTTGCATTCCACTCCCCTAAAGACTTCAGTTTGTGAATAGATTTCAGAAAGTCTGTGAACTTATATATATTCCCCATCCAAGTTCACATCCAAGTTCAATTTGAGTTCAGTAAAAACAAACAAACAAACAAAAATATCTATATCTATATCTATATCTACATCTATATCTATTTGTTTTTACTGACCTCAAATTGAAATTTAGCATTTTTTCCATTTCTGAACATTGGACTTCAACTAGATACGACAAAGGATTCTATGACACACAAAAGGTTAAGAATCTGAATTAATGTAATTTTCCATTAGTTCAGAGAGAGAAAACCTGAATCCATTAGTCTGACCCTATATGAAAAATGTTGCTAAATAGTCTTTGAAAAAATACCCATAAATAAGGTACAGATACCTCTACCTTTCTAGATCCTTTTTAGTTTGAAATTAATGAAGAGTGAGGAGACTTTCTGAAATTTGAGCTTGGGGCATCAAAATAGAAATTTAGACCATCATTTGAGAGTATAAACTTAATATAATGCTTTGCTATGGGTTTGTTTTGTGATGCCATCTTAAAAGTAAGACTTGCATCTTGAATAACTAATCATTCTTAGAGGCAGTTTTTATAAGTATTCATTGTTCAAAGCACCTGGAGCTCATTCTCAAGCTAACATGGATAAAGGACCTATAATGATATATAATGAGAGAGAGAGAGAGAGAGAGAGAGAGAGAGAGAGAGAGAGAGAGAGAGAGAGAGAGAGAGAGAGAGAGAGAGCGCTTTATAGTTTAATCTAGGGGAAACCATAATCACTTTATTCAAAGCTTACAGTATGCTTTATACCCTAATTAATTAATCTCACTCTAATTATACTTTCCCACTATTTGCAATGCTTTGTTCTCAGAAAAGTGTAAAAGTGTTTTTTTGTTTCCTCTAGAATATGCATGCTTTCAATGAAATGATTAAGTAAGGAGGTAGAAATTTTACTGTGTAAAGAGAATCTAAAGAGTGTTTATAGGATCTTTGGAATATATTCCAGCATGATCATTCAAATTTTTTTTAGCTATTCTTTGAGTCAAGAGAGCAAAAAGTCTTCTAAGCTATTGTGCTAAAATTTAAATTTGTGGTGACTGGAGAAGGGATTTCATCTGGAAATAGTTTATGTAAGCCTAGGTACTAGTGTTTTGGCTGCCATGATGAAGGCTATCTTTGAAATTAGAAAGACTTGGGTCTACAGAAGACAGAAAATTCCTAAAACCACAAAACCCACAACTTTCTCGAATCCATAATTTTCCATTGCCTCAGCATGTAATGTACACAAATAACCTGCCTACGCTACTTTTGGAACCTTTTGCAACAATTGTTTTTACATGGATTATTTAGCCAAACAATCTTATAATTAATTGTATTTTTTACTTAAAATTTGTTGGCATTATTGGCAGATAACATGGTGAGTTAGGTATCAGAAAACAGAAATCTTTTACATCAGTCTTTGAAGTTTCATAGCCCAAAATACAGTTGTACAGTCATCTTTTTTATCAGGGAGTACATTATATGTTTTTAATCACTTTCCTTCAATACTTAGGCCTCACAGAATCTGAGTTTTATCTCAGAAAACATCTAGCCCAAATCCTATCTGAAAAATAATTTCATGTTCACCACACCTGAAAAAATTATTCCACTGTATCTTTAAGACTTCTAGTGAAAAAGAAGGCTACCCTTGCTTGAGGCAGTTGATTCAACTTTGGGATAATTCTATGTTGACCTAGATGAATATTTTTTCTTATATGTATTGATATCATGTTTTTAGCTTTACATTTATTTATGAACATATCCCTCCTCTTTAACCCATTAAGCCATCCCTTATAACAGTGATAGCAAACCTTTAAGAAACTGTGTTGTGCCCCATCCCCTTCTTTTTACACAGGGGAGGGAGAAAGCTCTCCTATTGGGCTACTGGACAGAGGGGTGAGTGAAGTGAGGAATGTCCTCAGCCTGGGTAGAGAGGGGGATAGGAGTAAACACTCCCATTGGCCTGCAGGGCAGAGTGGTGGGTGATGTGAAAAAATATTGTCAGACATGGTGGAGAGGGGGAAGGGAGCAGCTCTTCCTAAATCCCCTCTGCCTTTTTAGTAATGAACTCTGGTGAGGTTTTGAGGAGGGGAGGGCAGCATGCCTACAGAGAGTGCTCTGTGTGCCATCTTTGATACATGTGCCATAGGTCCGCCATCACTGCCTTATAACAGACTTTGTAAAAACAGAAAAATGTGACTGACACTATATATCAATATTCTAAACCTAATCCCTGACAAAGAAGGAGGTTGGATATATTTTCTTAGCTTTTCTGAAGCCTAATTGCTCATTATAATTGCATGACATCCAGATACTTTTTTTCCCATTCATATTATAGGCTGCGTGAATATCGTTTTCCTCTTATTTATCTTATGTATCTTCATAAAAGTCTTCACATAGTTCTCTGAATTCTTCATATTTGTTTCCACATTTGCATATGGCAAAAATAATTTTTATATGGCATATAAAAATTTTGTATATTGCAAAATAATGTTTCTTTAAATTCACATACCATGATTTGCTTATCAATTCCCAGTTGATGGATATCTGTCTACTTCTTTCCCAGTTCTTTTGCTATCATGCTAAATGCTTTCAATATTTTCATATATTTAATGCCATTGTTTTGACTTTGACCTCCTTGGATTCTATGATTGACAGTGATCTCTTGAGTCAAAGAGTAGGGACATTTTATTCATTTACTTAGGATAATTTCAAATAGCTTTCCCAAAAGGTTAGATTAATTCATAGCTTTAGCAACATTAAATTAATATACCTGTCTTTCTATACCCTCTACATCTTTTACTATTTCCATCATTTGTCATCTCTCTTAATTTATGGTGAAATTTTAGAGCTGCTTTGATTTTCATTCCCCTTATTAATAATTTGGAACAGTTTTTCATACTAATAATTTTTAATTTTTTAAGAGTTATTGATTCATAATCTTTAAGCACTTAAACATTAGAGAATGACTCTCACTTTTATATATTTGTGTTCATTGCCTATGTATCTTGGAATCAGAGATGTTTTATGCAGTGATTTTTTTTTTTACCCCATGAATGCTTTCCCTTTTTATCCTTATTGTACTGATTTGCAAAAGTGTTTCAGTTTTATGTAATCAAACATTGTCTTTCTGTCTCTCTTGCTAATTCTCTTCTTTGCCTTAACCATGTATTTCAGTCTTGTAGTCTTTTATCTTATAGGAACTTTTATATTTGGGTCATGTGTACCCTTTTAGCTTATTGTGGTTTACATTACATGATGTGGGCCTAAACCTGATTTTTGCTAAACTGTTTTTCATGAACTTTTGTCAACAGTGAGCACTTTCTAAAGTAATCTATGTTGGGTTTAGTAAACCCTGGGTTTTTGAGTTGTACTGTTTCTAATTTCTTTCTTATCTAGTCTGTTCTAGTGATATAATTTTACTCTTTTTTAAACAAGTTCCAAATACTTTTAATTACTGCTTTATAATAATATAAAATACATAGTAATTTAAGGTCTAGAGGTTGGATTGCTCTGATTATTAGGACTTATAGGATTATTTGACTTATATTAAATAAATTTATTTACATATATATAAACAAATATATATTTTATTATATATATAATTTATATATTCATATATATATATATATTTAAGTTACAAAGAGGCAAATATATATATGTAATATATATATATATATATATATTTGCCTCTTTGTAACTTCCACGAGTTAGGACAAGATCTTTCACATTGGAAGAACTAGCAATAGGGTAAACTTTAGCTGAGTTTTGAAGGAAGCCAGAGAAGCAAAGAAGTAAACCAATAGAGAGGTGATTAAAATCTGTACTAGAGTGATGGTTGTATGATTAGAGGGAAGGGGGGGACCTATGATGAATAAATTTCAGCCAATCCGAAAGAAAACAAAGAGGCAAAACTCCAAGCCCAATAGGAGGTTTATTGAGAGAGAGCAGTGTGTTGCAGCAAAGCTGGGTCACTAGACTTCCTCACACCCAATGACAATTGAATGAGAGTTTCTCTTTATATACCATAATCTTTCACAAAACCAGTATTTCTCACCAATTATGTCAAGGTGACTTTCTAGTCTAGATATCTCTGTGTGCCATCTGTGGTCAAGTCTTCTCCTCAGGGAGTGATCTGCTTAGAAGGTAGAGGCTTTCTGATCTACATACTATTGCAAAATGCTGGCTTATAGAAAGTAATAGTATAAAAATTAATTAAATACATTCAACTTAATGCATTAATCTTACTTAATATCCTTATATGATATATTTACTATAATTCTATTGATTACTAATCAAGCATTATGCCAGATTAATTACTTCTTTTGGCTATATAAAGATTAATTCTATCATCTGGGGTCTTATTTAAAAAGAATCAGGGGACAGGAATTCTCATTCTCTTCAGACCTATACAAGAGATATTGTGAATGGAGAAACTACAAAGTTTGACAATATAATGAATATTTTGTAATTTATTAAAATAGTGCTTAAAATTTGTTGGAATTATTGGCAGATAGAAGACATAGTGAATTAGGTACTAGAAAACAAATCTTTTACATTGATCTTTGCAGTTTGATAGCCCAAAATACAATTGTACAATTTATCAAGGAATAGATTATCTGTTTTGTAGTCACTTTCCCCTGATACTTAGAACTCACAGAATCTCTGAGTTGGATCTCAGAAAACATCCAGCCCCAATCCTGTCTGAAAATAATTCCACAATTGGGAAGGACGGTGGTTCCCTCAACAGTAAGTAGAAAGTTTAGAAGAAGGGATGGCTTGGAAATTAAGATGAGTTCTGTTTTGGCAATGCTTAGTTTGAGATGCATATGAGATATAGGACATCCAGTTTGGAATATCTAAAAAGCAGTTTAATGATGTGTGATTTTAGCTCAATAGAGTGACCAGAGTTGGATATGTGTGTGGTGAAAGTGAAGGGAGGAAGGTAGGATGGTAAGATGGATGGGAGAAAGGAGAGAGGAAGGCAGAGGAAGGGAAAGGAAGGTAGAGGCAGCCCAGTGGGGGGAGATTGATCAGAGCCCCTAATAAATGATCTGAGAGCAACTTTAGGGTTTGAATAGCTAGGTTTTATTTTAATTAGAAAGGGAAAGGTCTAGGGAAAACTAGGAGGTAGGAAGAGAGGGGAAAAGGTGCCAAGAGAGAGATCAGGGTTCAGGGTAGAGAGAGCTAGCAGGTTGAGAGCCCAGCCAGCCTCCAAGATCTGAAAGAGAGAAAAAACACCAAACTTTCCCTTTTATACTTTCCCTAACACCTCCCCCAAAGGAAGTGGGAGGTGTCAGGGGAAGTTGTAGCAGAGAGAATCCTGGGAGATGTAGTCTTCCAGGGCTTACAATAATTTCAAATTATATATATATGTATATGTGTATATATATATATATGCATATATATATGTATCTAGTGATACATACATATATCTTCTCTATGTTATCTGATTCTAAGATATCTTAGAATCAGATAACATAGAGAAGATAATTAAACCCATTGAAGCTAATAGGGTCACTATGTAAGATAGTATATTCAGAGAGGAGGTTCTAGGACAGTGATGGCAAAACTTTTAGAGATGGAGTGTTGGGCCCCACTCCCATCCCACCCCCCCCAAATGGCATGCCATGCCCCTCACCCCCATCAAGTTTTGGTGTGCCCTGCCCCCCACACTTACTCCACACAGGGGAGGGAGGAAACACTCCCATTCGGCTGCTGGGCAAGAGGGTGAGTGAAACAAGGAATGCCCTCAGCAAGTGTAGAGAGGAGGAGGGAGGGGAGTGGCCTGAGCACTCTTCTCACCTCCAGCTCTACCACCTGTGAACCTCCCACCTTACCCCCTGTGCACTCCCATTGGGCTGCTGGACAAAGGGGCAGGGGAAGTGAAAAAATGTCATCAGGCACAATGGAGAGGGGGAGGGGAGCATCTCTGCCCAAGTCCCTCTTCCTTTCTAGTAATGAACTCTAGGGGTAGGGGTGGGGTGGCCAAGGGCCCACATAGAGCACTCTGTGTGCCATCTTTGGCACCCGTACCATAGGTTCACCATCACTGTTCTAGGATAAAGCCTTGGGGTAAATTCCCAGTTAGTGCGTGTGACATGATTAAAGATATCCAGCAAAGGAAACTGAGTAGACAAAAAAGAAAAAAAGAATAGACTCCAAATGGAGATAGTGATTGACAGTGTCATAAACTACCAAAAAATCCAAGAAGGATAAAGATTGAGAAAATGTAATTCGTTAGATCTGACAAGTAAGACTTCATTGATAAGTTTGGAGAGGGCAGTTTTAGTTTAATGAGGAATTCCTGAATCAGATTGCAGAGAATGTTTTTAAGAGTGAGAAGAGAGGAAGTGAAGATTCCCTAAGGTAGACCAAGGATGCCAGATAGCTGATTCAAAAGGCTTTGTAGCTAGGAAGAGATTGAAAAGTAGATAGAATGAGATAATAGCAGGGCAGATTGTAATTTGCCCAGACGCACACAAAGAGTAAGTGTAAAGGTAAGACTTGAACCCAGGTTAGCCTTCCTCGATACACTAAACCATGATGTCTATCTTTATTTTTTGTCCTATTTTATCTTCTGAGGTAAATCACTAGTTCTCTGCATTGTGTTTTGATAAATAAATTCATGTAGGGTATCAACAACCACTAAAGGATAATGCTGCTCTTCTAACTCCTGACAAATTTTAAAAATGTTAGTTATATGATACCTCTGTGGTTTGCAAAATGTTTCTTGTTCTGTTGACTTTTGTGTGAGCTATCATTGAGAATTTGTCACAAAGAACTTAACTGCTTTGATAACCAACTTATTGTGAATTTTTGAAAAGTAGCTAAGAAATTAATTCAAATTTAATGCCCCCTCAAATGCCACTTACATATTTTAATTCAGTATTAGTTACTCTTGAGAGATGATGTGGTGTAAAGAGCACTGGGTATAGTTAAAAGATCTTGATTTAAATACTGACTTTGGAACTTAATGTATGTAACTTGCAGTAACTAAATCACTTAAATTCTCTCTGAGACCCAGTTTTCTGATCTACAAAAAAGCGAGTGGTGAGGATAATTGCATTATCTCCATCTGAAGGTTATTGTGAGGGAAATGCTTTGTAAATTATAAAATGCTATATAATGAGCTGCTGTTGTTCTGCCATTTGAGCTTTTAATGAATTCAGAACTTAATCAACTATGTAGACTCTGAAATTTTAAAAATCATTTTGCTCTCCAAAGTGCCTAACTTGCCTATAATTTGACTACCAGGTATGACTTCTTAAGGTAATAAATGAGGGGGAGATTATTTTCATTACATGAAGATACTTCCTTTATACTTTTTTAAAAGTTGAGATTCCTGGCTTTTTTTATGTGTGTCATGGATCCCTTTGGCAAACTGGATCCCTTCTCAGAATGTTTTAAAGTACACCAAATAAAATGCATTAGGATTACAAAGGAAACCCATTATGTAGAAATAGTTAAAACAATAAAACAAGTTTATGGTCCCCAGGATAAGAATTCTGCATAAAAGCTGCCATCATATATCATATCATGTTCATATCATGTTGTGTATTTTTGGATCATGATCTCTTTGACAGAAGATAATATTAAATTTAAAATTAATTTTAAATGCAAAATAAGTAATAAAGTTAAAGAGCTTCTAAAATGATCATTTAAGCCAATGGAAAAAATAATTTAAAATACTAAAATTTCATTCATACACCCTTGATATGGGACACATCTAATGCAGAACTGGTTAATTATTTTTAAATTCAATGAATGGTTTAGGTTATGCTTGGTTCCTTATATTTGTTGTTCTCTGGTAGAGGTGATTTCCAGTGATTGGTAATGGAATACAGAGCTACTTATTTACTCCTCAAGTCAGTGTTTTATTTCCCCGAAAGCTATATATCCAGAGATATTTAATGTAGTTACTTTATAGAAGCCATTTTATAAGTTAAGGTAGTTTTGATTAAATTCATTTCTAGTTTTAAATTGTCATAACTGAGAGTTTCCATTTTTTAAAGAGTAATAGAGCATGGAGATTGAACTACTACTTACTGTATCATGTAGAAGGAGAACATTTTGGAAGGTTTGAGCTATATTAATAAAAAGGCATTTTGAATGACAGCTGGTTATATCAGAATTGTTTAGAGTCTAGAGAGTAATGAAATGGGCATTTTTATAAGAGAGAATTTATTTTTAAATTCCATTTTTACTATGTCCTATGTAGCATAATTTATTTGGATAAAAGAGATGGAAAAAGGTATTGGGTTTTACAACTCATTGATAGAAAATCTCTAAAGATGTATTGATTGTACAAATCCCAGATTTAAGCAGTCTTTTTTGCATGTATTAAAGCATACTGAATCCTAGCTTTCCATTACTTTTTAACATTTTCAAATTAAGAAAAATGAATATAGATCTTATAATTTATTGTTATTCAGGCTAATTGAGAAGATATATCTGAACTTTGGCATACTGCCTATAACTAAAATACTCAAATAGATCTGTGATGCATCATTTTTAACTATCTACTCTCCTCTGAGCACCTACAAGTTCATCACAGGATCTACCATCTATGCTGGAGGCCTTTTTCAATTTCTGGTAACATCTCCAGAATAACAATGGAGCACTCAGACTGTCCTTCTATTATTTCTCATCTATGTCATATGACCAGCCCATCTTCTTTTGTAACTGTTTTCTTAATGGCATCCTTTCCTCCTTATTTCTTATATTTTATACACACACACACACACATTCATATTTTCAATTCTTTAAAGACCATTATGCCTCTCTATCTGAAATAAAGTGAAAACTGTTTACAGTAATACAAATTTAGGGTAAAGATTAGTATAGCAACATTGACATTTGGCTAATTATGACATCTTATCTCCTTAAAGTATTTTGCCCTTAAGCAAATGCTGTGTTATTTCAGAATTGTTGTTTTCTTATTTCTGAAGTGAAAACATCAGCTTCACAGCCAAGATTAGTATTGACAAATTAAATTTTTTTTCAGACTCCTTTGGGCAGATTTGATACATTCAAGTTGTTAGAAATTCTTTTAAACTGATTCTTAAACTTCTGGCTTCTTCATTTACAGATAGTAAGTTTTATGAAATTCTATACAAAAGACATATCTATATATTTTTTGAAGTTTGGATTAGGATGAACTAATGTAAGCTCTGAAAGACTGCTTTTCTGTAAGACAAACACATTCCGTTTTCAAGCTTTATCTAGGACAGTTGATTGCCACTTGAACTTATTTTCATTATACATTTTGAGATAGTATGATCTTGACCCTTATTATTTTCTTCTAATTAAATATTCTACTTTATTGATCTATTTTAAACAAAATTAGGGGGAGTCTATCATTACACCTTTCCCTTCACTGTTGAGTATAATTAGCTCAAATAGAAACATATGATTACTTGTTACAAAAGGATGGGGATTAGAAGCTTAAGTATGAAGAACAAAAGCTTTTCTATTGGCTATATTCATGGCAGTTACTTTGCCCAGGGATCAGAGCTTGGGACTTGAGGTCAGGAAGACATAAGTTCAAATCCTGCCTCAGACGAGTACTAGTTTTGTGATTTTGAACAAATCATTTAACTTCTGCCTCATTTTCATTGTCTATAAAATGAGAAAGGCAATAATAGCACCTACTTCACAGGATTGTTGTAAAAATCCAGTGAGTTAATAATATAATGTCAAGCACTTGGTAAACCTTAAAATGCTATACAAATGCTAGCAAATATCTTTATCCTTATTGTGATTTATCTTCTATTGTGAGGAAAAGAAATATGTAACTTAAAGTATAATTGTTTCCATGATAGTGGGCAGTTTGGCCTTTGACTTTGAGATATATAAAGGAAAAAATATTTTTTTTTAAACCCTTACCTTCCGTCTTGGAGTCAGTACTGTGTATTGGCTCCAAGGCAGAAGATTGGTAAGGGTAGGCAATGGGGGTCAAGTGACTTGCCCAGGGTCACACAGCTGAGAAGTGGCCGAGGCCAGATTTGAACCTAGGACCTCCCGTCTCTAGGCCTGACTCTCATTCCACTGAGCTACCCAGCTGCCCCCAAAAAATATTTTTTTATAAAAGAATTTTTGGTCAGCTAGGTGGTTCAGTGGATAGTCAGGCCTAGAGCTGGGAGTTCAAATTTGACCTTAGTTACTTCCTAGCTATGTGTCCCTAGGCAAGTCACTTAACCCCAGTTTCCTCGCCTTTACTATTCTTCTGCCATGGAACTGATACTTAATTTTAATTCTAAGACAGAAATTAAGGGTTTAAAGAAAAAAATTTTTGATGCTTTGAAATATCACCTTCAAATTAGTAAGATATTTCCTGTCACTTGTTGCATAACTGATGAGATTGATGAAATTTTTTTACATAAAATACTTTTCTGAAACTTTCAAATCACTAAGACATAATCTTTCCCTTCCATAAATTTGAGGCAAATATTGTCTTCAGTGTTACATAAAAACTGAGAAATATGGCTGTACATTTGTGGGTAGAACCTAAGAATGGAGGGTAAGGTAAAGAGGGAATGCACATTCTGGGGTTTAGAGACACAAGACACTGGCCTTTGGATGCATCCTTTTCCTATAACATAAAAAGAAGGAAAAATTGAACGTTATTATGATTCTCAGACTTCTTTTTATTTGTAGAGTACTTTAGTTGAGAAAAAAACATAACTGTGTCCTACTCATTTTAACTTATTGCTGTCGCCACTACTGCCACCATCTGCCCACCAAAAATCTGAGTAGTTCTTTACAGACATATCTCTGAATAGATAATTCAACCCTTGATCTGAGTTTTTTTAGAAGGTAAAAAATAGAAGAGAGGAAGATAATCAAAATGTCAGATTTATTCTTCTTAGTGCTTCTTCCTTTATTTTCTTTCTATGTGCCTGTAGGTGGTCTTCACATCAGTGATCAGAGGTAGACTAGCCCTGTCATCTCTTAAATTAAGATTGCCTCAGTAACTCGCCTTAATACTTTCAAGCTGTATATAGTTGGTGAACTTCCCACAGTAAAGTCACTTAGAGTAAACATCCCTTTCATTCCCTCTAAGCAAACTGGGAACCTTATACTTCCTGCCCTTTGAGACCAACCCTTGTGATATTTGAGTGTATACTGTCTGAGAACACTGTTAGACACAGGGCAGAATTTTAAAAAAAGGTTTAAAGATTTGGTTGTTGCTGGGCAAGAGATATCTCCATTGACAAGAGATTGTGTTTTCTGGATGTAGGATCATAAATCTAGGGTTAGAAGGGACCTCAGAGGCCATTTAATCCATCCCCTTCCTTTTAAAGATGAGGAAACTGAGACTTAGGTAAAAGGGAAACAAAGGGAAGGAAATAAACATCTATTATCTCATTTCATAATTAGCCAGGGGAGATTTAATGACTTGCCCAAAGCTACAGAGGTGATAAGCATCAAAGGTAGGATTTGAACCCAGCTCTACTGATTACAGAGTCCATAGTTTCTCCACAGTGATATCTTGCCTCCTCACAATTGGAAACTACTTTGGCTCTGTAGTCAGAGGACCTGGATGCTGATCATGTCTTTGATGCTTACTATTCCTTGTGTGACTGGGAAGCAAACCACTTAACTTTCCTGGGCTTTAGTTTCCTCATCTTTCAAATGCGAGGGGTTTAGACAAGATGGCCTTTGGTGTTCTTTAAAACCCTAGATGTGAGAATCTCTGAAGAGTGGTATACTTAGTGCTGGTCTTAATCAATTCCCTAAACCAGTGTTGAGAGATTCTTAATGGACCATCATTCCACGTACTAAATCTTTTTTCTAATTCATTTTGTTCTTCAGTTATGTTTTTAAGAATAGAGTAAAACATAGTGGTTTTACCTCATTAGTAAAGCTGTTTTAACTCTGTGTGACAAAAGCTATATAAACCAAGAATTAGCTAGAAATGCCTTTCTTCCTTAGGTATTTTGACAGTATCCCTATTCCATACCTTCTTTGTAATGCATAAAAATAATTTTTTAAAGTTAGTATCTAAACTATTTCTTTTTAATCTCCTTTTCTATTTCTCTAATTCTAGTTCTGTCCCACCCAACCAGCATCATATACCTCCATTAATAGAACAAAAAATCTTTTGCCAATCTTTCCAATTTTTTCTTCAATCCAGAACTTTCTGTTCTCTGTAAAATAACATTCTTCAGGTGTTATTTTGATCTTTTAACACCATTTCCCTTTTTAGAGGCCTACAGTGACTCTTGGTTGCTTTTTATATAAAATTAAAATTCCTAAGTAATGAACTTGAAGGACCTACCACAGTTGGCACATCATTAACTCAGGGTTTTTATCTTCAGCTTAACTCTTATTGATTTCCATTCTAAAATGTTTCCTGCCCCTTTTGTATAACTTGCCCCTTTTGGTTCCAAACTACTTTAAAGATCAATCCAAAGTACAACCCCCTACTACATTGCCCTTTCTCCTTTCAGTCAAGCCAGACCCCTTACCAAAAACTGCTATGCAAAATCCATCTTTACTACAAAGTCTTTTTAGGCCTCCTAACCATTACTCTTCATGGTAGGTTAACTAACAACTCTCATAGCATTTAGTTCCATTTGTAAAAGGGAAGATTTCTGAATGATGGTAGGATGACACTTGTCAAAATACAGAGAAAAGGTTTGAGTATCATCTTAAGAAACATTAATAAACATATATTGAGTTTAAAAGTTTGTTAGAGAAGTGTTCAACTTTTTTTTTATCCAGAACAGGTCAAATTCAGCCTGTATCAACCTCAAAATCTTCCCTCCATCATCTCTTCAATTTGCTTATTGATCTGCCTGTGGGGCTCTGTGGTTTCAGAGCAACATTTCACCAACTCTTCTCCCTCATTCATACTACATAGTCTTCTTCCTCCATGTATTAGGGGTTTTATGTAGGTGATGAAAATCATCAATTTTTAATAGATAAAACTGGGTTTTTGGTTTCTTTGTAGCTTTGTTGGCCTTGATATTCCTTCTGAGAGGAAGCCCAGTTGCAGACACATATCCAGCTCTGGAGCAGACCTTTTATCTTTCAGTGTTCTCTGCCACTTTTTACAAGTATTACTTAACCAAACAGTTGCTGATATGCTTTGAGTGGAAGGAGTTTCTTAGCTAGAGTTCCTGACACCAATGAAATCAACAATGTACTAAAATTAAAATTCCTGTCTTTGAGTCCTCTGGATAATTCCATGCTGATTACATTCTGATGAATGTGCAGCCACAACTAAAACCCCCCAAAAGGAGTATTTCCTTTCCCTTAGAGATGCCATTAAAGATCCAAACCTATTCTTATGTCACAAGTTTCTTGAAGGAGGGACTTGATCTTTTGAAATGTTTGTGAGCATAACAACATTGCAAACAAATGCATAAAATCAAATAATAAATGTAACTTTTCATATCATAATGTGATAACAATTATAATAAGGGTTCATGGAGAGAAAAATTTAAAATTAATTGGAAACGAAATAATCCAGTCTTCAAAACTGTTGAGTCAAAAAAAAAATCATAGAAACAAATACTGATTTCATTGAAGAGAATGACAATGAGGAGACAACATATAAAAATCTATAGGATACAGCCAAAGCAATACTCGGGAGAAAATTTATATCCCTGAGTTACTATATCAACAAAATATAGAGGAAGGAGATCAATGAATTGGGCTTATAAATTAAAAAAATTAGAAAAAGAACAAATTAATAATCTCCAGATAAAAACTAAATTGGAAAACCTAAGAATCAAAGTAGAAATCAATAAAGTTGAAAGTAAAAGAACTACTGAACTAATTAATAAGATTAGAAGCTTGTACTTTGAAAAAATAAATAAAATTGATAAAATTGACAAAGTACTGATCAATCTAATTAAAAAAGGAAAGAAGGAAATCAAATTATCGGTATCAAAGATGAAAAGGGAGACCTCACCTAACAAAGAGGAATCAAAGTAATCATTAAAAACTATTTTGCCTAATTATATGGCAATAAATATAGCAATCTAGCGAATTGGATGAATATTTACAAAAATATAAATTGCCTAGATTAACAGCAGAAAAATAGAATATTTAAATAATCCCATAACAGAGAAAGAAATTGAACAAACCATCAAAGAACTCCCTAAGAAAAAATCCCCAGGACCAGCTGGATTCACAAGTGAATTCTATCAAACCTTCAAAGAACAACTAATTCTAATACTTTACAAACTATTTGACATAATAAGCAAAGAAAAGGAGTTCTACCAAACTCCATTTATGATAAAAATATGATACTGATCCCAAAGCCAGGTAGATCAAAAACAGAGAAAGAAAACTATAGACCAGTCTCCTTAATGGACATAGATGCAAAAATCTTAAACAGAATACTACCAAAAAGATTCCAGTAAGTGATCACAAGGGTTATTCATTATGATCAGGTGGGATTTATACCAGGAATGCAAGGGTGGTTCAACATTAAGAAAACCATTCACATAATTGACCATATCAACAAGAAAACCAACAAAAACCACATGATTATCTCAATAGATGCTGAAAAAGCCATTGACAAAATACAATACCCATTCCTACTAAAAACACTAGAAAGTTTCGGAATAGAAGAGCCTTTCCTAAAAATAATAAATGGTATATATCTAAAACCATCCACAAATATCATCTTCAATGGGGATAAATTAGAAGCATTCCCAGTAAGATCAGGAGTAAAACAAAGATGCCCATTGCCGCCTCTGTTATTTAACATTGTACTGGAAACACAGTATCAATTAGAGAAGAAAAAGAAATTGAAGGGAATTAAAATAGGCAATGAGGAGACCAAGTTATCACTCTTTGCAGATGATGTGATGGTCTACTTAAAAAATCCTAGAGAATCAACTAAAAAGTTAATGGAAATAATCAATAACTTTAGCAAAGTGGCAGGATACAAAATAAATGCACATAAATCATCTGTATTTCTGTATATTTCCAACACATCGCAGCAGGAAGAGTTAGAAAGAGAAATTCCATTTAAAATCACCCATGACAATATAAAATACTTAGGAATCTGTCTGCCAAGACAAACACAGGAATTATAGGAACACAACTACGAAACCCTTTCCACACAAAACTAGATCTAAATAATTGGTAAAACATTGATTGCTTATGGGTAGGAAAAGCTAACATAATAAAAATGACCATCCTGCCCAAATTAATTTACTTATTTAGTGCTATACCTATCAAACTACCAAAAAACTTTTTTACCGAATTGGAAAAAAACTATAACAAAGTTCATTTGGAAGAACAAAAGACCAAGAATATCAAGGGGAATAATGAAAAAAAAATATGAAGGAAGGTGGCCTAGTAGTACCAGATGTTAAACTGTATTATAAAGCAGTAGTCATCAAAACAGTATGGTACTGGTGAAGAGACAGAAGGGAGGATCAGTGGAATAGACTTGGGGTAAGTGACCTCAACAAGACAGTCTACAATAAACCCAAAGAACCCAGCTTTTGGAACAAAATCCCACTATTTGACAAAAACTGCTGGGAAATTGGAAAACAGTACGGGAGAGATTGGGTCTAGATCAACATCTCACACCCTATACCAAGATAAACTCAGAATGGATGAATGACTTGAATATAAAAAAGGAATCTATCAAACATTTAAAGAACAACTAATCTAAATACTACACAAACTATTTGACTAAATAAGTGAAGAAGGAATCTTACCGATTTCTTTTTTATGAGATAAATACATTACTGATTCCCAAGCCAGGAAGACTAAAAATAGAGAAAGAAAAATACAGACCAATCTCTTTAATGAACATAGATGCAAAAAACTTAAATAAAATACTAGTAAAGAGACTATAGGAAGTCATCACAAGGATTATTCTCTGTGACTAGATGGGATTTATACCAGGAATACAAAGCTGGTTTAACATTAGGAAAACCATCCACATAATTGACCAGATCAATAACCAAAATAACAGAAATCTCAATATCTCAATTATCTCAATAGATGCAGAAAAAGCCTTTGACAAAATATACCACCCATTCCTATTAAAAACACCAAAACGTATAGGGATAGAAAGGCCTTTCCTCAAAATAATAAAAAGTTTTTTTTTATTAAAAACCATCAGCAAGCATCATCTGCAATGGGAATAAGTTAGCCGCCTTCCTAGTAAAATCAGGAATGAAGCAAGGCTGCCATTATTACCACTGTTATTTAATATTGTATTAGAAATCCTAATGGTAGTAATTAGAGAAGAAAAAGAAATTGAAGGGATTGAAGTAGGCAATGAGGAAACTAAACTATCACTCTTTACCCATATGATGGTATACTTAGAGAATCCTTGAAAATTAAGTAAAAAGCTAGTAGAAATAATAATTTTTTCAAAGTTGCAGGATACAAAATAAACCTACATAAATCATTAGCATTTCTATATATTTCCAACAAAAATCAGCAGCAAGAGTTAGAAAGAGAAGCTCCATTTAAAATCACTCTAGGTAACATAAAATGTTTGGGAATCTTATGTGCCAAGACAAACTCAAGAGATTATATGAACATGAATACAAAACACTTTTCACACAAATAAAATTGAATCTTAACAATTGGAAAAACATCAATTGTTTATGGGTAGGATGAGCTAATATAATAAAAATGACAATCCTACCTAAACTAATTCAGTGCCATATCTATAAAACTATCAATAAACTTTTTCATAGAATTAAAAAAATTTATAATAAAGTTCATCTGGAAGAACAAAAGACCAAGAATATCAAGGGAACTAATGAAAAAAATGGGAAGGATGGGGGCCTATAAAGCAGTGATCATCAAAACAGTATGGTACTGGCTAAGAGGGTAGATAGAAGGGTAGATCAATAGAATAGACTAGGGGTAAATGACTTCAGCAAACAAGTGTTTGATAAACTCAAAGATCCCTGCTTTTGGAACCAGAACTCACTATTTGACAAAAACTGCTAGGAAAATTGGAAAAATTAGGTTTAGATCAACATCTTACATCCCATACCAAGATAAATTCAAAATGAGTGACTTAAATATAAAGAGTGAAATTATAAATAAATTAAGTGAACATAGTGTAGTATACCTTTCAGATCTATGGGATAAGAAGGAATTTAAGACCAAGCAAGAGATAGAGAACATTACAAAATGTAAAATGAATAATTTTCATTATATTAAATCAAAAGGCTTTTGTACAAACAAAACCAGTGCAACCAAAATTAGTAGAGAAGCAACAAATTGGGGAAAAAAATTTTTAACAAAATTCTTTGACAAAGGTCTAATTTCCCAAATATATAAGGACCTAAATAAAATGTAAAAGAAATTAAGCCATTCCCCAATTGACAAATGGTCAAAGGATATGAATAGGTAATTTTCAGATAAAGAAATCAAAACTATCAATAATCATATGAAAAAGTGTTCTAACTCCCTTCTTATTAGAGAAATGCAAATCCAAACAACTCTGAGGGACCACTTCACAGCTAGCAGATTGGCCAATATGACAGTAAAGGAAAATAAATGTTGGAGGGGGTGTAGCAAAATTGGGACACTAATACACTGCTGGTAGAATTGTGAATTGATCCAGCCATTCTGGAAGGTAATTTGGAATTATGCCCAAAGGGCTTTAAAAGAATGCCCAAGCTTTGATTCAGCCATACCACTGCTGGGTTTGTACTCCAAAGAGATAATAAGGAAAAATGTTTATACAAAAATATTCATAGCCACACTCTTTGTGGTGGCAAAAAATTTGCAAAATGAGGGGGTGTCCCTCAACTGGGGAGTGGCTGAACAAATTGTGGTATATGATAGTGATGGAATAAGTGCAATAAGGAACAGTAAATTGCTTGATTTCCATAGGAGCTAGAAAGAAATCCACAATCTGATGCAGAGTAAAAAGAACAGAACAAGAACGTTGTATACAGAAACTGATACATTGTGGGACAATGATATGTAGTGGGTTTTACTACTAGTAGCAATGCAATGATCCAGGATAATCATGAGCGATTTATGAGAAAAAACTGGGACTAGAAAGGCAGAAAGAAAACATCTGATTTATCACTGGTTTATATGGGTATAAGAAGTAGGATTTTGGTTTTTAAAAGATTACTCTGTTACAAAAATGAATAATGTGGAAGTAGGTATTGAGTGATAATATATGTACAACCCAGTGGAATTGCTTGTTGGCTCTGGGAGAGAGGAGGGAAAGAACATGCATCATGTAACTCTTGGAAAAATACTTTAAAAAAGGTGTTGGTAACTTTTAGAATGCTTGGAAATTTAAAGTGTTTTTCTGGACTAATAAAGCAAGATGGATTTTTTTTTTACCAACTCCAAAGGCAATTTACTTTTTTCCTATTAAGAAGTAAATTTTTAGTTATTTTACAGTACTCCTTTTCCAATATAGCTTTACTTTTTCCCTATGAGCCTTCTAGTTTAATTTTTTAAAAAAAGAGGAAAAAGACAGCAAAACTAACCAATATGTTAATAAAGGTTATCATAATATGCAGTGTTCTATACCTAAAATACCTCACTTCTGCAAAGAGACAACGTAGGGACATGTCTTCTCCCATATTCCTTTTTTGAGGTCATGCATCATAACATTGCCACATTCAGCTTGATTATTTTGTTTTTCTTTTGCTTTCCATTTACATTGTGGTCATTTCCCCACAATTTATGTAGCCATTTCTCATTTAATGATCATCTAATTTGTTTCCAATTCTTTAGTATGAACAAAATAGGTTATTATAACTATTTTGATGTATATGAGAACATTATTATTTTTATTGACCTCATTAGGGTATACTCTTAACAGTGGGATTAGTAGGTAGGTCAGAAGGTATGGGGGTTTTAGTTATTTTTTAAGCTTAGTTATAAATTGCTTTCCAGAAATGTTGGATCATTTGTTTCCACCAATAATTTATTCATGTACTTATTTTTCCATAACCCTTCCAATATTTACTATATCCATCCTTTGTCATCTTTTCCAATTTTCTAGGTGTGAGGTGAAATCTCAAGAGTTGTTTTGTCTTGCATGTCTCTTATTTGTGATTTTGAAAACTTTCTTATGATTGGTTTTAGGTCACAATTATTCTTTTGAAAAGTGTTCATATCCTTTGAACACTTCTTTATTGGGCAGTGGCTTTTGTGTTGGATGGGAAATATCTTGCTAGAAAAAGGCCTATAAGATGGCATTTTATTCTAACATTAAGAGCTTTTTTTGTTATCAACAAACAGTAAACACAATGAGATATTTTATATTCTCTACATATTTCAATTAATTGTGACTTGGTAATGAATGTGGTCTGTTATTGAGTATCACTTGCCAAAGCCTGCATGCTTCCTACTAAGGCCTGCGTTAAGGATGACCTTGATCTATCTGTGTTTGGAGAGTAGGCTTGTGTACAAGCCAGTAGTTATTGATGTTTTTTCAAAAACCTTTTAATAAGGCCCTGAGGTTTTTTCTCCACACCTTTAGTATCTTCCTTTTCAAATATTTGGTTTATCAGTCTTTCTGGTACTCAAAATCGTACTGCCTCTAGTGAAGATCTCCTTACCTTACCTGAAATCCACAATTAAAGAGGTGAGGGGAGAGATCACTCATATTTGGTTTAATTAAGGTGCTTTCCTCTCTTTTTAGTGCCATTTCTACTTCTTTGGAGGACCTCAAGGACTGTGGCAGACACAGTAAATTATTTAAAAAATGTTCTATGTATCCTTGATGGAGAGAACAACTTGGTAAAATGGTGTTTGCAAGTCTTTTTTTCAAATTTTCATTTTTGTGTTCCTCCTTCCATTTTCATCCCTGAATGTCATTGAAATGACTTTAAATCAGGCTTGGCAAGAGAGTCAACCAAACAAACTGATTTTATCCTCTCCTCTCTATTTTTTTGAGACAAAAAATGCTAGTAATTGTTCATCTCCCTTTTTTGTAAGATGTATAGTCTACCTGGGTGTTGCTTTTGGTAGCTTTTTTAATTTTGCAAGTTAGATGTTGGCTAAACAAGGTCCTTTGTGGACTATTGTTTTTCTTAATGAGACAATTTAACTTTTGGATTAAGTTGGTATCAATGTCTTTTTTCCTTGTCCACTTCCTTTTTTTTTAAGTGACCTAATTATAAATAACCTAGTTTCAGGTTAATTTTTTTAATGTTACACCGCATATTTTTCTCATTCTTATCCATTTTAAAGCAAATTTTGTTGAGTTATTGGGTCAGACTGTACTTACACACAGATGACCAAATGATAATCTCTGTATTAATAGCAAATATTTTCCTATATTCAAATTTTTTGTTACTGTTAAGATAAAATAATATTGTAATCTATAAAATTATGGTGAGATTACATATAAGTTTCAAACTTTACATACATTTAATTTTACCCTTCCCATGTCAGTGATTTTATGTTTTCATCAATGGGGGTACTGTTATCATTACTGCATATCACTGTCTTTTCATATTCTCTAATCCAGGGGTCGGCAAAGTATGGCTCTTGAGCCATATCTTTTGAGGGCCAGATATGGCTTTTTTTGCAGGAGCCATAAAGTCAATTTTTTTTCAGGCGCTGTTACAGGAGCTCGCACTGTGAACACTGTATGGCTCTCATGAAATTACATTTTAAAAAATGTGGCGTTAATGGCCCTCATGGCCAAAAAGATTGCTGACCCCTGCTCTAATCCTATGTAATTCTTGTATGGGTTTTTGTATATTCTCCACAAAACTCCTCAGTGTGTTTGTAAGTCTTTGTGGTTCTTTATGTGGCTATTTACTTTTTCACTGTCACTCAGATTCTTTTCTGTTCATGTTTGGTATTTTATATCTCTGTGATATTTCTTCATAGTAAATCTGGTCTTAATTTTCTTTGTGTTGCATGTCATTGAGTTTGTGTTTTATTCTTCATGCCATTGTTTGATTTCTTTTATAGAATATGCTCCAGCTTACTCATAGCCACCATTGCTCTTTATTTTTTTTTTTTTACTTTTAATTGTTTATTACAAAGAATAGGATGGTGGGATCAAGAAGCCTTATTAGATCAGTTTCCGATGAGGTCCTTTCCTATGAGGATCCAGTGAACTGGATACAACTCACAAGTTCTCCTCCCCTTCCCCAAATACTATTTGAAACTATTCCTATCAAGAACTATCAAATTGTCATGAACAGGGTCTTTGTAAAGGCCGGGTAAGATATCTTAGGGAGTTTGAGATCCACTCCTATGTAGAGTCAGAATTCTATGAAAATTCAATGATCCAAGGGATTTGAGAGGGTGAAGGGGAAAGTAAGAACATGAATCATGTAACCATGGAAAATTTTTTCTAAAAAAGAGAAAAATAACCCTGAGGTAGGGACTTTTTGGAGCAGAAGGAGAAGGAAAGAGAAGCAAAGGAGTTTGCTGGAGACCTCCAAGAGCCAAACTGAGGATTTATAGGACTCTGAGATCCCCAAATAGCCTGTGATCTTCATCAGTGATCCTAAACCACCATGGCTCTTTAGGTTACCTGTAGTTGTGATTCTTCTAAGACCATGATTTTGTGATTCATAGTAATACAACATCTCCAGGAGAATATTGGTGTCAAAAGTTGAACTTTTTATGTATAGAACATAGAGTTGAATTTTTATGTATTTAGACTTAATATGCTTTTTAAAATGTGGTATTTGGCTTTCTGATTTCTTTTATTTTCTGCATTTGTCCTCAAGGGCATTTTTTTCTGCTCATTAATAGAATATTGCTAATTTTATTTCCTGTATAAATGATTTACATAAAATTTTATGGGTACTGGGAATACCATTCCCTAATTTTTTCCATTTTTTGTTAGTTTCTGTCAATCTTTAAATATTAACCTTTAAAAGTCTTATGGCTCCATCTTGATCTAAGATATTATCTACAGTTTTTCCAAAGTATGATTGACACTATTATTATCTCTTCCTTTGCTTGTTTATATTCGTGTTAAAACATTTTCCCAGCTGACCTCTTATTTGTTATCCCCTCTGCACACTCATTTTAAAAATCTTATTTTAAATATTCTTTTCTTTTTAAATTTTGAGTTCTAGATTCTCTGCCTTTAATCCCTCCCCATCCACTAAGAAGGCAAACATATATTAATTATATACATGAAACCATGAAAAAATTTCTAATTTTGCTATATTGCAAAAATAAAAGCAAAAAATTAAAGAAATAATTCATTTTCCACTCCAGTTTTCTCTGTGGATGTATAGGAGCTTTTCATTATGAATCTTTTGGAATTGGATTGGATCATTGTATTCATTAGAGTAGCCAAGTCTTTCACAATTGATCATCATTACAACATTGCAGTTATTGTGCACAATGATCTGTTTCTTCTCACTTTACTTTGCATCAGTTCATATAAATCTTGCCATGTTTTTCTCTGAAACCATCCCCCTTGTCATTTCTTATAGCATAATAGTACAGTATCACAAATATATGCCACAGCTTGTTCAGTCATTCCCAAACTGATGAGCTTCACCCCAATTTCTAATTCTTTGAAGCCACAAGAGCTATGCTAAAAATTTTTGTTTATATAGGACTTTTCCTTTTTCTTTGATCCCTTTGTATACATACATAGTAATGTATGTATACAGAAATACATACATAGTATACATACATACATAGTGTATATGTATATATACATATTCTTTGATCCCTTTGTATACATACATAGTAGTGTATGTATACATACATACATAGATAGTATACATACATACATACATACATACATACATACATAGTGTTGAGTTTAAAAGTATGCAGTTTTATAGCTCTTTGGTTATAGTTTCTGATTGTTCTCTGGAATGGTTGGAGCAGTTCACTATTCCACTAACAATTCATGAGTGTACCTATTGCCTCCTCATTCCCTCCACATTTGGTACTTAAGAGTTTTTTTTTAATTTGCCTTTCTCTAATCAATAGTTATTTAAATAATGTTTTCATATGAATGTACTTAGCTTTGATTTCTTCTTCTGAAAACTGTGCTTATATTTTTTGACCATTTGTCAATTGAGGAATGGCACTTATTTTTATAGATTTGACTCAATACTCTATATATTTGAGAAGTGAGACCTTTATCATAGAAACTTGATGTGAAATACTTTGATTTTGCTTCATTGTCTTTTTTGTTTTTTATACTTTTCAAAATATAATTTCCCTGATTATCTCTTTAAGTTAAATCTAATTTTGCTTTTACTTTATCTGAGATCATGATTGCCACCCCTGCCCCCTTCACTTCAACTAAAACATAATAGACTAACCCTCTATGTGTCTTTCTGCCCCAGTGTCTATCTTGTATGCAACACATCGTTGAATTCTGGTTCCCAATCTCTTCTGCTCTCCACTTCCATTTTGTAGGTTAGTTCATAATCAATCCACCTCTCTGACCTTGGTTTTTCTTATGTAATGCTCTCAATACCCTTTTTAGGTATTAAAGCACATTTATGGAATGTTAGTACAGCAGCATCTTATAACTCCCTCTAATTTCTTAAATAAATCTACCTTTCTGGGTATCTCTGAAGTGTTTCTTGGTTTTTGTATTTCATCACGAAGTCCTATATTCCACTAAAAGCCAGTTTTTTTCCCTGTAGCATTGTACCCAACTTTGTAGACTGTTATTCTTTGTTGTAAATCTATACTATACTGATGCACATTTTCTAATGCTAGAGAGTTTGCCTGAGGCACAGAGATGTTAGACAGCCATGTCTTGACTCTGAACATCAGATATCATTTACCTTTTGGAATATTGTATTCCAAGTTCTCTCATTTGTAGGAGAAGCTGTCAGGTCATATTTAATGTCTGGACTGTAGTTTCTTAGTACATGGACTGATTTTTTTCTATGGGTGCGTACAAAATTTTTTCCTTGATATGAGAGCTCTTGATTATGGGTGACATTCCTTGGACTTTACTTTTTGAGGTACCTTTTAGGAAGTGAACAATGGATTCCAGATTTTTGTGTTTTTTTATAATAACTTTCAGAGAGTTCAGTGATTCTTAAATTACCTCTCCCTGATCTGTTTTTTTAGGCCTTTAAAATATCAAATATCTTTTATTTTCTCCTATTTATTAAGTCTTTGGATTTCATTCTAATATTTTTTACTGTCTCACAAAGTCATTGACTAGTATTTGAACTATTGAATTTTCAAGGAATGCATTTTTTGGGGTAAGGTATTCCTCTCTCTCTTCTAAAGTACTTAATCTCCTTCCAATTCTTTCCTCAAGGACTTTAATTTTATTTGCTATCTCTTACTTCATTTCTTCTACGAATTCATGTGGTGCTTGTGGGAAATGAATTTCTTCCCTTAATTTTTATGCTTACAGTTGTCATGAAGTTAGATTTATAATAATTTTTAATACTGAATGGTGTTTTCTTTGATTAACTCATTATTTTTTCCTTTTGTGTCAGGGATAGGCTTTTCCTTCTGTTGTGCTCTTGTGTGCATCTCTTCCTCCTAGAGTTAGGCCCCCTTGGATCTTTGAGGTTGAGAGTACTGGATATCTAATTTTAGAATATTTTCTGGTTTCTCAGGAGCCTCAGTACATGGACTCAGTCTTAGAACCCTCAGGTCTGGGTTGTCAATTCTGAGCAAGTGTTGGTCTTCTCAGTACCATGTTAGCACCATTTCTTGCCATTCCCTAAGGCTTCTAAGGTTTCCATCATGAAGGTTTCTGACTACTTGTTCTTACTGTCTCTGGACTAAAAGTTAGAATTGATAGAACTTGGAAGGCAATTGGATGAGAAGGAAAAGAAGAAGATGACTCCCAAGTTTACAAGCACAACTGGGAAGATTGTGGCATCCCCTAGCAACAAATAAATTTGGATGAGTGATGGGCTTAGGAGAAAAGTTAATGAATTCCATTTTGGACTTTGAGAAGCCAACAGGATATCCAGGTGAACGAATACAGTAGAGAGATGGCAATGAAGGGTAATGAGATATAATGGAAAGGTTTTGCTGGATTTGGAATCAAAGGGCTGGCACTTGAATCTAAGCTATGTTATTCAGTAACTTTATGACTATCACTTTACCTCGGTTTTCTTTTTTGTTCATTGAGGGCGCTCAAATAGATGGTTTCTAAAGTCCATTTCACCTCTAAATCTATGATCCTAAGAAGTTCAGAATATTAAGAATTCATACAAAGATTTGGGTATTATTTATATAGAAAAGATCAAATTTGTGAGGGTCAGTGAGATTATCTCAAGAGTGTGAGATGGGGGAAAATAGGTGGCTCGGTGTTTTGAGAACCAGGCCTTGAGATGGAGGTCCTGGGTTCAAATGTGACCTTGGACCCTTCCTAGCTATGTGACCCTGGGCAAATCACTTAACCCCCATTGCCTAGCTCTTACTCTTGTTCTGCCTTGTTACTGGTACTTAATATCAATTCTAAGTGGTAAGAAGTTTAGAGATAGAAGACATAATTAAGGTGGTTAACTAAAGAGACAAGATTGTCAAGGAAGAATTAGAAGTCGTGAATCAGGATAAACATTAGGTTCAGGTAGAGTTTAGCAAAGAGAGACAAGGGCAGGAAGTGATGATCAGAGGGAAATTCAGACTTGTTGAGGAGCATGGAAATGGAATACCTTGGAGTAATGGTGAGATCCAATGTGTGATTGCTTCCTATAAATGGCTGAGAGGGAATAGAAATGGATTTAAAAAATATTGGAGCTGAGGCTTGATTTAATAGTGGCCTGCAAAGATAGAATTAGATAGAATTTGCGGGAATTTCCAAAAGAGAAATGTAAATCTTGTATGAAGTACCCCAGATTCAGTAAGAGTAGATGGGACTAATTTGTACTTGAGAAGTTGTACAGCCTTTTCTGTTCTCCAAGCTGCTTGCTGGTGCCAAAGTTCATCTTTTTAACTGATATTAAAATGTCTTCAAATCATGGCACATTGGAAAGCTGCATGGTGGTTAGAAGTACCTGTAGCTTGTTGCCAACATTATCTTGTATTTGAGCATTGGCACATCATCAAGGACATTAGCAACAGGAAAAGGAAGTAGATTTGGTCACCTAGCAGGTGTGAGAGATGAGGTAGAATGCCAGAATATTATAATGGTTCCCACAAAATAATTAAAGAATTAAAGTAAGGTGCCACATGAGTAGGGCAGTTCTCCTTGGGAAGATTAATGAAAAGACATAGATGAGAGTCTCATTGGAGAAGGCACATAGATATATGAGCTTTCTCAGCAGAGGGAGTACCAAAACCAATGAGATCATCGTGTCAATTAGCTCAGGAAGTCAGTGGAATGGATAATCCATAATAATTTTAAAAATCATTCGTATTGGCTTGGTTATGATTTATAGCATACAATATTTTTCTCCTGATTTGTTTTATTAACATAGATTAAAAGTTATTTCTTTTTCCCAGGGATACATTTGTTAAATAGTGGTAGGACACAAATGAAAGTGTGTTAGGGAAAAAAGGAGAAACAAAATGGTATTAAATTCACTCAATTATCTACATGTAGATAAATGAATTTATTTTATGAATACAGAGGTAACTACTGCCCTGTGGGAGAATAGTGGTTTTTTAGTTATAGAGAAAAACAAAAATCTCTTACCAAGCAATTTATTTTTGTATAAAACTAATTTCTTTACAAGGAGCTAAAACAGTCAATAAAGGCACATAATGAAAGGAATAGAAAAGAGGGTATATGAGTACATTTATTTAAAACAAAGTAAAAATTCAAGTTCTCAATAATAACTTCTTATTGCACAACTTTAAAGGCAGTGTAACTTTGCAAATATTGCAATAAGTTTTGCTTTAGTATAAACAAAAATCAGTCAGTAAACTAGTATTTATTGTGTCCCTAATATGCTAGACACTGTACTAAGTGCTAGAGGTACAAGGAATGGCAGAAGATAGTCCCTGCTCTCAAGGAGTTCACATTCTAATGTGAGAGATATCATGCAAACATTTATGTACAAACAAGAGACATATAGGATAAACTGGAGTTAATCAACAGAGGGAAGACACTCCATTAAGTGGTATGGAGGGGTGTATGGAACTAGGTAGCATAGTAGATTGAGTATCGTGCCTGGAGATGGGAGATCCAGGATTCAAATGTGGCCTCAGACATTTCCTAGCTATGTGACTCTGGGTATGCCATTTAACCCCAACTGCCTAACCCTTACTGCTCTTCTGTCTTGGTAGGGGGTTCAAAAAAAAAAGGAAATATTGGGAAAGACTTTTGCTGAAGGTGAGGCTTTTGCTGAGACTTGAAGGAAGCCAGGAGGCAGTGAAGATGGAGAGAATTTCAGGAATGGAACATACATTGACAGAGAAAATGGCCAGAGTTGAGAGATAGTGTGTCTTTTTAAGCAATAGCATTAAATTTAATAGTACATGGAGAGACTGTTTAAGGACATAAGAAGAGCACAAAAGTAGGAAGGGCAGGTTATAAAGGACTTTAAAAGCCAGTATGTTCTAGAACAGCATTGATGAAGTATTGGCACATGTGCAGAGCTGGCACTCTGGAAACTGCTCCATTCCCCCTCTTCCCAGTGCCCAAGGATATTTTTTGCATGTTTTACCCCTCTGTCCAGTCACCCAAAGCAAGCACTTCTTCCCTCCACTCTATGGGGTAATGCTGGGGGCTGATAGGCAGTTTGAATTTGCCCTCTGGGCACTTGAATTTGGAAAAAACATTTGTCAATGCTGTTTTAGAAGCTGGACTTGAACCCAGTTCTTTTTGGTTTCACTACACTATAGTACTTCTTGTTAAATGGATAACCTCTTCCCTAATTGTAAAAGATCACAGAATTTAAAAGATGAGAGGAAAAATGAGGTATCTTTCAGGGCTATAGTTAGAATAAATTCACAACCAATAAAAGAGAAAATAGCAAAAGACAATATAGACAGTTTTGATCATAAAATTAAAAGGCATTCATACAAATACCTATACGATTAGATTAAGAAAACCCATTGATTTGGGAAAGAAATCTTTGCCTCAAATATGGCTGAAATTGATCACCAGATATAGGGGATTGATACTGATACATGGTATTTACATTTTTCATTATGTTAACATTCTTCTAAAATTCTGATTTCCAAATTCTCTCCTCCTATCCCTCCCCACCCACTGAAAAACTAATCAATATGATGTCGATTATACATGCAAAATCATGCAAAACATTTCTAATTTAGCCATAATTTTTCTTTTAAAAATGCTTAATATTTTAATATTTTATTTTTCCTCAACTACATGAAAAAGCATTTTTTAGCCTTTTTTAAAAATTTGAGACAAATTCTCCCTCTCCCTCCCTTTCTTTCCTCCCTGTCCCTGAAACATCTAGCTAGCTATCTGATACGGAGTTTACATGTGTTAATAGTGTAAAACATATTTCCATATTAGTTATATTGTGAAAGAGTACTTGAATAAACTAAAGAAAAATAAAGAAGTAAAGCAAGATACAGTGTTCTCAATCCGCATTCAGATTCCATCAGTTCTTTCTCTGGAGACAAATAGTCCTTGAGGACTTTCTTGGATCACTGTATTGCTATGAATAGTTAAGTCAATCATAAATATTCATCATATGATATTGCTGTTACTGTGTATAATGTTCTCCTCACTTCACTTTGCCTTGGTTTATGTACCTTTCCATGTTTTTCTTATATTATCCTTCTCATCATTTTTTATAGCACAGTAGTGTTCTGTTGAAGTCCTATACCACAACTTATTTAGCTATTCCCCAATTGATCCACATCCCCTCAGTTTCCAGTTTCTTTGTCACCACAAAAAAGATGTGCTATAAATATTTCTGTATGAACAGGTACTTTTCCCTTTTTAAAAAAAATCTCTTTGAGATACTGACCTAGTAATGGTATTACTGGATCAAAGGATATGCACAATTTTATAATTTAGCCACATTAAAAAAAAAGAAAAGTAAAATGAGAAAATTTTACTTGTTTGCACTCAAGAGTTTATCAGTTCTCTCTGTGGAGGTAGATAGTATATTTTCATCATGAGCCCTTTGGAATTCTCTTGGATTATACTTATCAGAATAGCCAAACCTTTCACAATTGATCATCATTACAACATTGCTATTAGTCTGCACAGTTATCTTCTGGTTCTTCTCAATTCAATTTGTATCAGTTAATATAAAGTCTTATTATTTTTTTCCTAAAGCCACCCCTACCTTGTTCTTTTCTTATAGCACAATAGTACTTCATCACCATCATATACCACAACTTGTAGCCATT
Source organism: Gracilinanus agilis (assembly GCF_016433145.1). Taxonomy (NCBI): domain Eukaryota; kingdom Metazoa; phylum Chordata; class Mammalia; order Didelphimorphia; family Didelphidae; genus Gracilinanus; species Gracilinanus agilis. The sequence continues at coordinate 172,885,505 of NC_058132.1, read as the reverse complement.
CCCCAATTGATGGGGAATCCCTTCAATCTCTAATTCTTTTACATAGAAAAAAAAGGTCTGCTCTAAATATTTTTGTACATATAGTTCCTTTTTTTCTTTGATCTTTACAAAGCTGATAATGGTATCTGGGTCAGAGGTCATGCATAGTTTTATAGCTCTTTGTACATAGTGTCATTTTTCAGAATGTTTGGAATAGTTCACTATTCTACTAACAGTTCATTAGTATACCCATTTCCCCCTCATTCCTTCCAACATTTGTCATTTCTGATAGGTGGTACATCAGAGTTTTAATTTACCTTTGTCTAATCAATAGTGATTTTGCAAATTTCATAGAATTATTGATAGCTCCGATTTCTTCCTCTGACTATTTATCAATTGGAGAATAGCTCTTCTATTTGTAAATTTGACTCATTTCTTTACTCAGTATATATATATATACATATATATATATATTTGATAAATGAGACCTCTATCAGAGCACTTTATTACAAAAAGAATGTTGTCATTATTACATTTTTATGATACCTTTTGCAAAATATAATTTTCTTGGTTATCTTTTTTAATTAGGTCTATTTTTGCTTTGTCTGAGATGATAATTGTCACCCTTGCCTTTTTAAATTCAGCTGAAGCATATTAAATTTGACTTGAGCCCTTTATTTTAAATGTGCGTGTCTTTCTGTTTTAAGTGTATCTCTGGAAAACCTCATGTTGTTGGATCCTGGATATCTGAGATCTAATCTGGTATCCATTTTTTTACCCACTTCTGTTTTATGAATGAGCTCATCCCATTCCCATTCACAGTTATGATCACTAAATGTGTTTTCTGCAATCCCATTTTCTTCTGTTTCTTCTCTTTTTTATCCTGACCCTCCTTAAAAGTCTATTTTGCTTCTAACCATCACTTCCCTTAATCCACCATCCCTTTTATCATCTCCACTTCCTCCCTTTCTATTTTCCCCTTCCCCTTCTGTTTCCATATTGAGTAAGTTAGATTTCCATTCACAACTCTGTGTATGTGTGTGTGTCTATGTCTGAATTCCATTGAGAGCAGGGTTCAAGCATTGCCCCATTTTCCCCACTACTAAAAAAGCTCTTCTTTGAATACCTCTTTTATGTGAGAAAAATTTCTCTATTTTACCTCTCCTTTCTCCTTTTTCCCAGTTCATTCTCTTTCTTACTCCTTCATTTTTTTAGATCATTCCAACATAATCAACTCAACCTCATGCTGTGTGTCTATGTAAGCTCCTTTTAATTGCTCTAATGATAAAGTGCTTAGAAGTTACATGTATGATCTTCCCACATAGGAATGTAAACTATTTATTGAGTCCTTTATGATTCCTCTTTCATGTTTACCTTTTTATGCTTCTCTTGAGTCTCATGTCTGAATGTTAAATTTTCTGTTCAGCTCTGTGCTTGAAAGTTCTCTGTTTCATTAAATATATATATTTTCCCCCTGATGAGTTTTGCTGTGTAGAGTATTCTTGATTGTAATCCTAGCTCCTTTTGTCCTCTAATTTAGCATATTCTAAGCCTTCCACTCCTTTAATGTAGAAGCTGATAAGTCTTGTGTGATACTGACTATCACTCCACAGTATATGGATTATTTCTTTCTGGTTAGTTGAAGTATTTTCTCTTTGACCTGGGAAATCAGGACTTTGGCTATAATGTTCCTGAGGGTTTAGTTAGGGATCTCTTTTAGGAGGTGATTAATAGATTCTTTCATTCTGTTTTACCCTCTGAATTTAAGATACCAGAGGAGTTTTCTTTGATAATTCTTTGAAATTTAATGTCTAGATTCTGATTTTACTCGTGGCTTTCAAGTAGTTCAATAATTATTAAATTATCTTTACTTGGTCTGTTTCCAGGTCAGTTGTTTTTCCAATGAGATATTTCACATTTTCTTCTAGTTTTTCATTCTTTTGACTTTGATTGTTTTTTGGTATCTCATGGAGTCATTTGCTTCCACTTGCCCAGTTCCAGTTTTAAAAGAATTATTTTCTTCAAGTGATTTGTTGTGCCTCTCTTACCATTTGGCTAGTTCTGCTTTTAAAGGAATTCTTTTCTCCAGTGAATTTTTGTGCCTTTCTTTTACTATTACACCAGTTCTGATTTATGAGGTGAAATTTTCTTCAGTATTTTTGTACCTCTTTCTTTTTTGCCAAGTTGTTAAATCTTTTCATAATTTTCTTACATCACTCATTTTTACTCTACCACTTTTATCACTTTAATTTTTCTAGGAATTCTTTGAGGCTTTTTTCCTTTTCACATTGTTTTCTTCGTCTAAGTTTAGGTATTGGTCTTTTCTGTCACTTATACTGTATGAACAGGAAAAATCTTAAAAATATGGCTCACAGAAATAGTAATTAGGAAAAATTAATGTAGCAATCTATTTGTTGGCTATTTTAAAGTTTCATAATTTAAAATTGTCTATTTCTGCATTTCCATAGCTATATTCATTACAACCTAACCAACAAAAAAAAAGATACTTGGAAAGTAGTACCTTGCCAGAAAGTAGTTAGCAACAACTTGTAATTTCCTTGGTAGAAGAATTCTTTGTCTTTTAAAAATGACTATTATTAAAATAAAGCAAACCAAAATAACTAATTATCACCCTCTAGCCATTCTGGTAATGATCCTCCCCAAAGTTGGCTTGGCAGGCCCTCATATGATGGACATATCATTAGTAGACTCTTCTCAGCTGGCTTTTTTTTTGGCCAATTTAACCTTTAGGTCACAAAGCAGCAGCAAAGAACCACCCTTTAAATTTGAATCCAGTATAAATGTTTTAGCCCTTTATAAAAAAAAGTCTAATTTGTTTTTCTTGAAAGAATTTTTGCTGCTATTCCTTGTTGGCAATCTTGTCATTTTAATTCAATAATTTTTAGTATCATTAACTCTTTTCTACAAGGAGAAGCAGCTAGGGATCATGGATAGAGACAAGAACTGGTTTCTGAGTCAGGAATACCAGGGTTCAAGTTCAGCTTCTGATGGAAATCTCTTAATCTCTCAGTCCTCTAGGTACCTCTTCATGATTCTTTGTTGCCAAGGATTGTCATAAATGGGGTTTCCTCACAGGGAGTTCACTAAATAAGTGGAATCATAGGTCTGGACCTATCTATCTCTCTGTCAATCTATCTCTCCATATACAGAATAATAAAATACAGGGTTTCTGCCAGTTTCTGACAGCTAGTGAAACTGTCTACCAGGAATAAAATGCACACAACAGCTCACCTCTCCTCCAACCTTTTGATGTAGTTCTAATTAGGAGGGAGCATGAATTGAATCAAATGTCACAGGATATTTGACTTGGAATTGCTAGTCCCTGATTCTGTAGTGAAACATATGCTATAGATCAGTGTTCTTGTCAGGAAGTAGAGAGTTCAATATTGCTTTATTCTGTTCCCATTATTTAAGTCAAACTATTTATGCAGTTTTTTCCTCCTTGCTTAATTTCTACTTATCAGTTCTTTTTCCAGTGGAGGGACATACAAGTCATTCTTCAAATAATATTTCTGTTTCTGAGGGTTCTTTTTGACAGTCTGTATTTTCTGTTTGGCAAAATTTATAAACTTGTGGTTCAAAGAATTGATGTCTGGGAGGCTGTAAGTAAGTCTTCCTAATGGAGGAATTAATTACGAATTATGTCATAAAATGTGTTGTAAAGTATTTCTATTTTGGCAGAACTCTTTACATATTGAATAGATAGACTTTTAAAACACTCCTTGTATAAAATTCTAAATAAAAGTGAAATTCTACTTTTATATTTATATTTTCATTTGCTGATTAGAGAACTTGAAATAGCAACAGCCTTTTGCATATTTTAAGGTTTTTCTTTTTTAGCTAAAATAACCCAAAGAAGAATGAGTGAAAATTGAATTTAAGAACTTAATAATCAAGTACTTAATAGCCTTCAAAATAGCGGGACATTTTCATTGGCATAGTACCTTTTGAGAGATTAATGACTTTATTCTCATTTTTATTTAAAGCTCATAATTTGAGGAATTTACTAGCTTTCATCTTCTGTTGGGACTAGCTAGTAAGTTGATTAACCTTAACAATTTTCCAAATTTTGGAAAAATTCATTTTAGTATTTTTACAGCTTATTTTCTGTTTAATTTAATAGGCATTTATTAAGTTTTACTATGTTTTAGACACTGTGATAGGCACTTTTCATAAAAAGAAAAAAGATAAAACCTGAACAGTTCTTGCTTTCAGAGAGATTACATTCAGTTGAGGAAATTAGTGTGTACAAAGAAGATTAAATAAAAAATAGGTCAAGGTATTGAGGGATAGTTACAGATCTAAAATTAGAGGCTGTTATATTATGTTAAACATGCAAATAACTGGGAATCATCACAGATGGGTGACTAGCAGTTGAGGGAATCCAGAAAAGACTACCAGCAGTAGGTATAATATGAACTGAATCTGAAAGAAGCCAGGGAAGCTCAGGTGAAGGGGAGGGAGTAGTGAATCTCAGACCTATGGGTTAGTCAGAACAAATGTCCATAATCCTGAGATTCTGTGCCCAGAATGTGGATTGTAGAGAGTGTAGAAGAGGGTAAAAATATAAGAAAATTAGACAGGTAGGAAATAACCCTTTCAAAAAGGACTTTATATAGCCAAACAAGACTTCATATTTGAAGCTTGAAGTAATAGAGTAGCCATGCAAGTGTGTGTTGCGGTAGAATGGGAATATTGTGCAGCATAAGCCCAGGCAGGCTTGCACTTAAGGAAAATCATCTTGATAGCTTAAAAAGAACTATGGGAGAGGTGAAGGGAAAAATCTGGAATGAGTGTGAGGCAGGGATAGAGAATGCCATTAAGATTTCAAGAGACACAGAAATCGTAACTGGTGACAAGCTTCAGCATACATCTTTCCACTGTCCTGTTTATAACCTGCAAATGAGCTTTTTTTCTGCAATTTTGGTAGTATAGTAGCACTGGGAGAGAATTTGTGTTCACCAGATGGACCTTTGTGGTAAAAAAAACTGCTTCAGATCATCCCAAAGTGCAACATGGTTTCCCATATGTGAAATGGCTTTCATTTGCCCTGTTCGACTGTGAACTTTTCTCATTGTCCATCTGTAGTACTCTTAGAAATGGGTGCTGACTGACTTGAATATTTCTCCCAGCATCTGACAATCTAGTTGATATGCTTTTCCTTTCCATTATGGTTTTTTTTTCATTGAAGAGACGTAAAAGGTTTTAGGGCTGGATACAATCAGCATAATATCATTCATAAATAGTAGTACCTGGAGACCATCACCATTAATTAGGGAAAATATTTCATTTTGAATTTTGTGCCAGGATACCCTCTGGCCAACTGGCAAACACCTTATGTGCTATTGATAGTCAGAATTAATGAATAAACTTAGCTTTCTGGTTTCTTCTGTCAAGGAATTTATGTTCTCCTCATATACCCATAGGAGAGATATCTTGTTAGAGTCCTGCAGGTTGCACTTGTATAAATGTATATATTAAAACTTTCTGCAATGACTGTAAAAGATAAATACAACTTTTCCTAGGAAGTCAGCAGTAATGGTATGTAACTTTTTTTTAACAGGAAAAAAGAATCAGAGTATCTCAGCCTTTGACAAGAGGACCAAGTGCCTTTATACCAGAGAAAGAGGTAAGTTAAACTATCTTAAGAAATTACAGTGAAAAATTATGAAAAATCAATAATGTTATTGTCTGGTCCAAAGTCTAAATTCTCACTGAAGTATAAATGTTTTGCTGTTTGAGAAGCATTTTTCAGTAAAAAATCCTCCAAGTATTCCTGAATTAACACGTGCCATTCTGCCTCTTGGGATTTTAAAATGTCTATAATTTGAATAATCTCTGTTGTTAAGGATGTGGTACACTTAGGTTTGAAAATATGAAAAAGTACTATATCACTTGAAGAAGTCAGAGGGCACAGTGAATAGAGCACCAAACCTGGAATTAGGAAGACCAGTCTTATACACTTACTAGTTATACGACCTTGGGCAAATCACTTAAGTTCTGTCTGACTCCATTTATTCATTTGTAAAATAAGTATAATAAAAGCATCAACCTCCAAAGGTTGTTCTGAGGATAAAAAAATAACATTTGTAAGATACTCTGTTCCCTTTATATACTTAAAAAATGCTAGCTATTAGAGTATTATTATTGCTATTATTACATCAGCAATTTCATAGGTAATTTTTCTGAAAAGGACACCTTAAATGTATTAAAATGCATGGATAATTTGATAGATTTGCTTTCATTTTAAATGGCCAATTTTCTAGAATTATGAGATTCTGAATTTGAAGAGATTTTTAAAAATGGAACAATCAGTTATTCATTTCTTTATCAGTCTTTTAAAGAACATGAAATAAGGAAGGAATGTTACCTTGCCAGTATTATATCTTATCTGATTAGTTTTTAGTCACTTGGATGGCATATCATGGAATCTATTTGCTACCTTTTTCTGGATCTGGAAAAATTAGACAGTAATGGTATTAAATGTTTACTCTTTGCAATGTACCTTTTCTCTTTTTAATCTATTTAAATAGTGCTTGTCTCTAAGATAAATATATCAGATAAATGAATTCTTCATCTGAAAAATGTGGATAAGTAATACTTGTATAATATCTACCTCACTGTTTTAAGACACTCAAATAAGATAATCTAAGTAAAGGACTTTTGAAACTTTATGTTGTTGTTATGATTGATTTTGAAAACTGGCCTAATTAATTGAGAGGAGAGCAGTTTTGTAACTAATTTCTTTCCATGAAACATTCAGGGTCTTCACCAACACACCCCTATTCTGGTTTTTTAATTACATATGTGCATACATATATATTTATATGTCTGTGTAAATTAAAGTTGTCCCCAAATAGAGAAAGGTTGAGAACCCACGCTCTAAAGGCTATGGCTATGTGTGTATGTCCTTTTCTTGCTGACAAAAATGTTGCCATAAGAGAACTAGTTATTGTTTTAAATTCATATATTTGAAGGGCTGTCAAATAGAAGAAATTAGTCTTGTTCTGTTTGACCTCCGAAGACAGAACCAGAATTATTCATTGAAAAATGCAAAAAGGTTTAACTTGATTTGATGATTTCATTAAAAACTCAATAACAATTTAAGCTATTCAGAAGTGAAATGGGTTGTCTTGAGAAGTGATGGGTTCCTCCCATCCAAGCAGAGTCTGGATGTAAGCATTTGTCAAAAATGTTATAGTAGTAATTCCTTACTAGTATAGATAGGAGTAGTATACTCTTAACTCTCAAATACTGTGATTTTAATATTATTGAATAAAATCAGATTTGATCTTCCCTTTAGATAGCTGTAATTATTTTGGAGTTTGTTTGCTAACCTCCTAAGATTCATTACTTTTATATAATCTTTGAAATAATGTTTTATTCCTTTTTGTTAGAGGTAAATGTACCCAAACCATATGGAAGCTTACTAATTGAAGTAAAATTTTATGTCCTTTTTTTTGCGGGGGTGGGGGAGTGGCATTTCACAAATAAGATTTCTTAAAGCTTACTAAACATATATTAGTTAGTATTTGAATTTCCATTGTATATAGAGCAAATTTTTAAGTATTGTAAAATAGTTATAACTTTTGTTGCCAAAAAGAAAGATTTTTGATTTAGATTTTTGTGGCATATAAGGAAGATTCTCCTACTGTCTATTTTTCCCTGATTCTAAATACTATTTGGAAGATTAACCCTTTAATGTTTCATTATGATAAATCCTTTTATTTATATAGCATCCTTAGAGAATAGTGTTCTACTAAAGCTAATTTTCTTGATTTAGAGATGCTTCTTTAGGCAACAAACCTACATTTTTAATAATTCTGACTAGGTTACCCAACTTCATGATCTTAACCAAACCAGACCACCAAGCCAAACCAAACCAGAACACCAAAATTAATGCAAAATTTTATTAAGATTCTTTCTACTGTTTGAACACTGTTAATATCTTATGTGAAACATTCAGCTCCTTTGCTAAATCATCTCAGTTTACCATTTTTTAGAAAGTTCTTAAGGCTACTTAGTTAAAAATTTTTTTTTCTTCACACTCCAATTTTGAGGAATCATTTCTTTCTTAATCTGTAGATCTACTTCTACAATCTCCATGTTTCCCTCTTACCCCAGCTTTTAAAAGATGCTTAAACTTTATATTTTGTTACTTTTTATCTCTTCAGAGAAACAATATAAACTTATTAAAACTTAATTAGGCATTTTCCCCTTTGAGCACAATGAAAAGTAATAGTGCCCCTCCTATAGACCAGTGCAATAGACGTGACAGTCCTTCCTGCCCTAACCCTAAGAGACTACAGTATTTAGGTGATAGGATTTTGGTTAGAAACAATTGAAATGTTTGTAAAAGTGCTTTGCAAATTACAAAATATTCTACAAAGACAAACTTATTTAAATTGTTAAATTTTGAATAAAATTCTTGTGAAAACATTTGTTTAAGCCAAGAAAAAAAAAAACTTAATTAGGCAAAGAAGGCCTGAATTGTAAAGAACATCAGAGGTAATCTATTCCAGTCCATGACTGAATAAAATTCTCTCCAATAGATTCCTGACCTTTAGTCAATAATTTTCTTCTGAAAATCTGTAATAAGGGAGAATCCACTACTCTCAAATTGGCCTACTCCACTTTTGCATAGTTCTAATTATTAGGAAGATTTCCTTGAAATAGTCTCTCTGCAACTTCTTCCTATTTCCCCCTATTTTTTTCCTCTGGGGGTCAAGGTGAACAAATCCAATGTCTCTAATACATGACACTATAATATTTGAAGGTCAGAGGGTGAGTCAATGGATAGAGTGCTGGGCCTGGATTCAGGAAGACCCAAGTTCAAATCTGACATCAGACACTAACTATATTTATATGACCTTGGGCACACCTAAATCTGTTTGCCTCTGTTTCCGCATCTGTAAAATAAACTGAAGAAATAATTGGCAAAATACTCTAGTGTCTTTGCCAAGAAGATCTGAAATGGGGTCACAAAGAGTTGAACAAAACTGAAAAACAACTGAAAACAAATAATATTTGAAACTAGCTATCATGCTACCCAAAATCTTCCCTCATTTAAGATAAACATGCCTAATACTTTTAATTTATCTTTACATGAAAAATCACAGTGGTCACTTTAAGAAAGATTTGCATGTTGGGAAGAGAGTGAGAGGATTCTGGACACTCTCTGGTAATTGACTGTCTGGAGAGGTGGTTTCTGAATTTTTTCTGGTTAACATCAGTTAGAAACTTGGAAACCTTACAAGAACATCTGTGAAGGTGGGAAGAGTTTTTGTTTTGCTGTTAGAGCTATTCTCCTGAAAAGGAGTGCAGCTACCAACTAGAGGGCGCTATTTTGCTCTCACTAAATCAGCAGAAGTTCTGACTCAAAGCTGAGAAGAGTCATAGGAGACATTTTGATCTCTGTATCAGTTAGAGAAGACAACTTATTACTTTTGTTCTATATTTTAAGGAGGTTGATAATATTGAAGTTTATATATTAGGATAAGGATAGATAGATAGATTTGGGTGTTAGGTAGGAAATGGTAGAATAGTTTAAGAAGGTTGGCCTTTGGTGAACAAGAAGAAAATCCTTGTGGATCATGTTTGGTGTGATAAATTTAGTAAATCTTAGATTTAGATTAAGAGTTTTCCTATTTCATCTTTAACTCCTTTTCCTTTCCCTGCCTCTCCTAACAAATTTAATAAATAGGTGTTGGATTATACTGCATCCAGCAGCTTTATACATCGTCTATCACCAAGTGACCCTAACAGCTCAAGTCTATAATCAGCTATCTATCATCAATAACATATAGGAAGATCAATATCATCTATAACAGCAACCCAACCTGCAGTTTGGTTGCTTTAAGGCATTTATTGCTTACTTTTTCACTCTTGACTATGTTTTGGGTAATTGAGGTTGGCCAAGTAAATGAAGAATTAATGTTGCATCTTAGGCTATAGATCTTCAAGAAGTTGGATCATAACAACACACATTTAGTTCTCTGATTACATACATATCATATATACATATATATGTGGGGTATATATAAATGTATTTATACATACATATATATGTATTTAATAAAATTTCATTTTAACCTGATTTAATACAGCAATTTTATGAGTTGAGGATACTACTATTTGAAACATACCACTTTTATTTTTTTAACATTAGGGGAAACTAAGGCCCAGAGAATTTTAAGTGGCATGGCCTAGTCAGTATAGTTGATACCAGTCAAAACTTTAACACTTTTAACTTTAACACTGTTCTTTTAGTTTACATTTGAGTGTTAACCCTCTTCTGTGGTTTGGAGTTGTCTGCCTATACAACATTCATATTTCCCTCCTTTGGAATATATTTTTTACTAATAATATCTATATGTGGGGATGGGGGAGGCAATGGATAAAACAATTAAATAGTTTCTTATTCAAAAAGAGGAACTTGTTAGTATAATTGGTTTATATACTTATTATTAATCTTTTTATCTTAAATTTTAAATGTTTTAGTTTTAATAATACATTTCCACAAAGAGTTTTCTGAAGTTATATAATCCAAATTGTCTCCCTCCCTTCTTCCCTCTCCCCTCTTGGAGCAGACATGCAATCCATCTGACTTATACATGTATTATTATGCAAAACATGTTTCCGTATTATTCGTTTTTATAAGTGAATAATTATATAAAACCCTAAAACTTATACCCAAATAAATAAATGATAAATCATATGCTTCCATCTGCATTCCTACTCCAACAGTTCTTTCTCTGGAGGTGGATAGCATTCTTTTTCATAAGTCCCTAAGGGGACATGTTCTGGATCATTTTATTGCTATTAGTAGCAAATTCTATCCCATTTGATCATTCCACAATATTGCTATTACTGTGCATAATGCTTTCCTGGTTCTGCTTACTTCACTCTGCATCAGTTCACGTAGGTCTTTCTAGCTCTTTCTGAAATCATTCTGTTCATCTTTCCTTACAGCACAATAGTATTTCATCACCACATATACCACAATTTGTTGAGCCAGCCTGTAATTGAGGGACATCCCTTTAGTTTCCAATTTTATACCACAAAGAGAGCAACTGTAAATATTTTTGTATAAAACAGATCCTTTCCCATTATTTTTTAGCTCTTTGGGATACAGACGTAGTAGTGGTATCACTGTCATTGATCATCTTGTTGGTTTTTTTATTCAACTAGAAGAAAATGGACAAATTGACCAATGCTTACAAATTTTTAAAAATGAAAATTCTTATTTATATTGTTGCAATTTACATTTCCTCTTAATTCATACCTTCTTTACATTAATTTCTTAATTTATTATTTGCCCAAATTTGAATTATAGTCCCAATAATTTGTGCTCATTGAAGAAAATCAGTGCAAACACTGCCTTTTTGATGAAATCTTATCTGACTCCCTCCCTCTCATTAATTTGTATTATATATTTATTTTGTATGTTTTTTGTATATTTATATATTTATATGTTGTCTCCTTTAATTGAACATAAGCACCTTCCTTAGAAATGTATAGTTCCAGATCATGGTATATGATGGTGATAGAATACTATTATGCTATAAGAAATGATCAGCAGGATGATTTCAGAAAGAGCTTGAAAGACCTATATGGAACTGATGCAGAGTGAAATAAGCAGAACCAAAAGAACAATAAGCAGAACTAGAAGAACACTATGCTCAGAAACAGCAATATTGCATGATGATCAGCTATGAAAGATTTAGCTATTCTCAGCAATACAGTGGTCCAGGACAACTAAGAATTCTGTATCTACCTCTAGAGAAAGAACTGTTATAGTCAGAATGCAGTTCAAAGCAAACTGTTTTTCACTTTTGTGTTTTTAATTTGGGGTTTTGGTTTTATATGAACATTCTTTTACAATAATGACACACCATCCAAAAAATAAGAATAACTTTTCTTTTTTATTTTTACATTCAAAGTATGAACAACTTTGTACCTTGCTTGGCTTAATAAAGGATATATTTATTTTTTAATAACCGTTTTTTTTTCTTTGTTACTTTTTTGGCTCCTAGGTTGTCCAAGCAAATACAGTAGATGAACGTACTAACCTCCTTGTGGAAGAATACTCTACATCTGGGCGCCTGGACAACATTACTCAGGTCATGAGTTTACATGCTCAGTACCTAGAGTCTTTTTTGCGCAGCCAATTTTATATGCTGCGGATGGATGGTCCCCTTCCTTTACCATACAGACACTACATTGCTATAATGGTATGTGTTCATGATCTGAAACTGAAGCTTTAAAAAACAAAACAAAATTATGATTAACATATTTTCCCCTCACTATCCTTTTTTGTTCTTGCAAAAGAAAAGTGTTGGGAGGGGCAACTAGTTAGCTCAATGAATTGAGAGATAGGTGGTTGTGGGTTCAAACCAGACACTTCCTAGGCTGGATGATCCTGGGCAAGTCAGTTAATCCTATTTGTCTAACTGTTACCTCTTGTCTGCCTTGGAACAGATATTTAGTATTGATTCTAAGAAGGTAAGAGTTTAAAATTTTTTAAAAAGGAATACTGTTTTATCAAGTAAATTGGCATTCCATAGTTATTTTTAGTATTGCCAGTTAAATATTTATGGAAATGTTCAGAACTGATATAGTAGATCATGTAAGCCATACTTAAAACAATCTGAAATTTTTAAATTTAATTTATAAAACATTTAATCTTTTTAATGACAATTTTTTTTGCCAAGTAAGTCTTGTTCTATTCTGATAAGATTATTTGCTTTAAGTATCTGTAAGGAATCTTTTTACATACATAAAAAAGTAATTTGTAGTTTTTAAGGGAAATTTCTTTCTGAATTAGTGAGAAATCTGAATAGAGTACTTTTAAAGAAATTGTTTTTATCACCAATGTGTAGATTTATAAATTAAGTTAATATAGATTGGGAGAAAATTGTGATTTGGAGAAAAATGAAGGTATTTTCAGAATTTTGCACTGGTGCTAAAGAAGTCATTGAGATAATCTATGTGTGAGAGAGGAGTAATTAGGCTGGGAGGAAATGCCAGGAGGTAAAGATTATATTTGTCACAAAGTTGACCTGTTTATCTTTCCAGGGCTCTACCAGTTGGTAAAACTGATCTGAACTGTAACCAGTATCTTGATACAAAATAAAATTTAGTAGGATTTCAATTTTAGCTCATGTTATTTTTTTGACACAACAAAAAGTAAAACATAGTCATAATGATTTGGAGACAAAGAAGAAAAACAATAGAAAGAATAAAAGCAGATACATTAAGTTATATAAGAAGTAGCCATATAGAAAGATGAGTTCTCAATTCTACCTTGCAAGGAACTAGCAATCTATCGGTAGCAATTTCCACTTCATAGAGGGAAAGATAGCTCCTAGTAGGTAACTAATGAAGGAACTACATTTGTGGCTGCTGTAATCAGGATTATAAATACAATCCCAAAGTTAGAAACCCCCAAAAAGTAATTATAAAATAAAAATGAAAGGTGTCCATCTTTCTTTTCCTAATTTTTAAATTGATGGACTACAATTGAATAAAATTTTTAACATGCTTATATTTGAAAATTAATACTCATCACAAGGAAAATGGATATGTATTTTTTCTTGTATTATATGGAAGCAGGGATCAATTGATAATCATCTTTGAATGAGACAATCACTGATTTTATGTTGTAACCATTCACTTGAGCATCTACCTGCTTTGTGTTTCTACCCACCTATTAACTAGGAGTGGGTTATTATAGAACAGTGATGGCAAAATTTTGAGAGATGGAGTGCTGGGCCTCACTCCCATATAGGAGGAGGAGAAAGGGCTCTTTGGCCTGCTGAGAGGAGGGGTGGGTGAAGTGAGGAATGTCCTCAGTGAATGTAGAGAGGGGAGGGGAGTGGCCTGAGTGCTCTGCTCCCCTCCCCCTCTGCTGTCTGTGAGCTGTCCACTGTACTCCCTGTGTGCTCCCATTAGCTGTTGGGCAAAGGGGTAGAAGATGTGAAAAAAATGTCATCAGTGTGGTGGAGAGGGGGAGGGGAACACCTCTGTTCAAGTCCCTGTGCCTTTCTAGTACAGAACTCTCGGGGAGAGGGGGAGAGAGAAACCAAATGCCCATAGAGAGCACTCTGTGTGCCATCTTTGGCACCCATGCCATAGATTAGCCATCACTGTTATAGAGTGAACATTTTAAGAAAATAAGTACCTTGTAGGGGAAAAAGGATAATAGTCTACAAACATTACCTTATTCTACATTGCTTGATTTAACCAAAATTATTGAACACTTATAGTATAAAGCATTGAGAGAGGTGAATATGTATTTCTTGACTTCTAAGAATTTGTAGTAAGGGAGATGAAATAGGTATAGAAATAGCTGAAAGTACAAATTGGATGATCAGTATGGAGGAGAGAATAAAGTTATTGAGATCTTTTAACTTTCAATGGAGACATTATATATAGCCATGGGATGATTACTTCCTAAAGGTAATAAAAAGGAAAATATACACTTTTTTCCCTCAGCTGTTATTCTCTACTTTTTTCCCATTTAAGGCTGCAGCTAGACACCAGTGTTCTTACCTAATAAACATGCATGTGGATGAGTTTCTAAAGACTGGAGGCATTGCAGAGTGGTTGAATGGTTTGGAATATGTCCCTCAAAGACTGAAAAATCTCAATGAAATAAATAAACTGCTAGCACACCGACCCTGGCTAATCACAAAAGATCACATTCAGGTACCACTTATTTCTAACTAGATTTACTATTTTGGAAACATTCTTTTTAACTAATATTTGATTTTTCAGTTTAACTAATATTCAATATTTCAATTTGAATGTTTGTGCAATTGGTTAGAATTTGAGAACTGTCAAAAATATTGAATATTTTTATATTGAGAGGATAAATTGGAAAAAAATATCTTTTATATGAAACTATTCTTTTTACCTGAAATGTAAAGATTTGTTTTGTGCTAATATTTAGGTGATTTATTTTGAGGAATTTTGATTCATCGTTTGAGGCAGTATATGTAGTGATGGAAGCAATCATCCAGGGGCTAGGAATTCTGGGTTTTAGTCTCATTTTTATCACTGTTGTCTGAGACTCCATGATCTCATTTATAAAGTAAATAGGTTAGCCTAACTGGTTTTTAAGTATTCTACCAGCTCTAAAATTCTATAATCTATTTCTTTTAATTGGCAGAAACTTCTCAAAAGTATAAAGGGATTTACCAATTGTTATGTGAATGCTTCATGATAAAGTAAAAAATTCCTCTAGGAAGATTAACTGGAGCATTCAAATTAAAATGTATAATTTTACTATTTCCACTGAAGGCCTTAATCCAGGAAAGCTCTTTTTATGAACCAGAAAAATCTTTGCTTTTTTTTTCAATCCATCTGCAAGAAAAGTCTTTTTTTTTGAGACAATAATTACTACCTTGAAAATCTAATTATCTGAATCTTTTTAGTAGCATTTTTATGTTCAACTACTTAGCCTTATAAACTAACCATAATGTGCACTGGGAGTGGGGTAGTATGGCATCACGATATTAATAAGATACTGTGAAGAAGCTGACAACCTACCTTAGCAATAGGAGTTTCCATCTCAGGGAGTTGCTATTCCAATAAAATCACAGGCTCAATTCCTACCCATGATCTGGGATGAATATATGTTGGTCTTTGAGTAATGCAGTGCTTGTCTAAGACTCAGAGTTATCTGTCATTCATCCAGGTCATCTGATCTGGGTTCCATCCCTATTGTTTCTACATCATCTTAGCTAGAGGTTGGCTAGAGAAGAGGAGATTTTGCTTCTTCAAGATGCAGAATCTTGATGCAGCACAGTGGATAGAGCACCAGGCCTAAAGTTGGGAAGTGCTGGGATCGATTCTGGCCTCAGACATTTTGTAGCTGTGTGACCCTGGGCAAGTCACTTAACCCCAATTGTCTAGCTCTTTCTGATCTTCTGCTTTGGATTGATACTAAGTATCCATTCTAAAATGGAAGGTATTATGGGTTAATAAAGAAAAAAGTAATATAAGTCCAACTCAAGTTTTGTTACCTAAATGAGTATTTCTTCTACTTAGGAAGTAATCAGAAGTAGTTCTTCATTCTTATTATATCTTTTGGTTCCTTCCCTGCTGCCTATCAGTACACTTCAGGCTTTCCATCCCTAAAAAAATCCTCACTAGATTCTTCCATTTCCACTTTCTGTTATTCTGTATCTCTTTCTCATCTCAGCTCAGCTCCTTGAAAAGGTCCTCTCAATTCAGTGCTTCTACTTCTCTTTTCCCAATCTTTTCTCACATGGCGGCAGCTTGGTTTCCAATCTCATCACTCAGCTGAAAGTGCTCTGTCCAGAGTTACCAGGCATCCCTTTTTCTATTTAAAACCATGAACAGGTAGTATACGTAATGGAAATCCATTAGAACCTTTTCCAGTAAATAAAAGATTGATGCAAGGCAGTCATTTCTTTCAAACAATGCTTGTTCTTTATCATTTTGCAACCCTCACTTTGTTTTTTTTTCCATTTATATCGTTTTAGTCATCATGTATATTGTTGTCTTAGCTCTGCTTCATTCTACATCAGTTCATGTAGATCTTTCCACGCTTCTCTGTATTTATTATTCATTATTTTTATACTCTAGTAATCCTCCATTACATTCATGTAGCACAGCTTATTTTTTGTTATTGTCATTCAATAGTTTTTCAGTCATTTCTAACTCTTTGTGATCTTATCTGGGGATTTTTGGCAAAGATACTGGAATGATTTGCCATTTCCTTCTCTAGTTCATTTTCCAGAACTGAGGCAAACAGAGTTAAATGATTTGTCCAAAATCACAGAGCTAATAAGTGTCTGAGACTGGATTTGAACTCATAAAGATGTGTGTTCTAATTCCAGGCCTGACACTGTATCCACTATACCATCTTGTTGCCCTCCTACTTAATATTAGTATGAATTGGTTTTTTTAAGTTTCATAGAATTTTCCTGATTATCCAGCAAGACCTTTTATCCATTTTCTAAATATTTTAATTACTCTCCTCTCCTTTTTCCTGAAAAAAACAAAAACTAATGGACTTTTGTTGATCCTTGCCATTTTTGACTTTTCTGTAATATCTGACACTATTGACTAATCTGTCCGTTCTGGGTTTTCTCTGACATTGTTCTCTCTTGGTTTTCTTCTGGCATATTTAAAGATTCCTCATTCTTCTTCAGTTAATCCATGTCATACCAATTAAATGTAGATGTACATCAGAGCTTTTTCCTGGGCCCTCTTTTTTTTTTCTCTACACACTCTCTACTCAGTGATCTCATCATATCCCACAGGTTCATCGATCATTTCTATGTTGTTGCTCTGTATCTAACCTCTACTTTCCTAATTTTCCTTCCAATAACATCAATTGCTTTTTGGGCTTTCAAACTGGATATCTCTTAGGCACCTTAAACTCAACTTGTGCCAAATAGAACTGACCATCATTTCCCCTGCAAGTCCATCCATCTTTTAGACTTCCTTATTTCTGTAGTCACCCAGGATCACAACTTTGTACTTTATTGAACTCCTCATTCTCCCTTTCTCCACATATCCCCATCAGTTTATGTGTAGTACCATTTTATGTCCACAGCATCTCTCACATTTTCCCTCTTTCTCTCTACTCACACAGCCCTAGTTTTGGGCCTTGTTGTTTCTTACTTGTGCTATTTCAGTAACCTTTTATTTGGCTTTCTTGCCTCAGATCTGTCCTTACTCCAAATTAATCTGCCACCCAGCTACCCAAGTGATTTTCCTAAAAGGCATGCCTTGACCATGTTACCTTTCTACTCAACAAACTAGTTTTACCATTACCTCTAAGATAAAATACAAATTCTTCTGTCTGATATTTAAACCTATCCTATTTTCTCCTGCCTTAAAAGTCTCAATCCTTCCTCTCTTCTATGTGATCTATGATACGTATTACTTGTTTCTTACTCATGACCCTTCATCTCCCTTCTCCATGTGTTTTCATTGGCAGTCCTCTACCTTTTGGGATTTCTAGTTTCCTTTTAAGACCAGCTCAAGTGAATCTTTTGCAAACAGACACTTATGGTTATTCCACCTCAAAGGTTACCTTGTGTTTGTTATATCTGTTTGTCTGTCTGTCTGTCTGTCTCTTCTTTTCTCCCTCCCTCCATCCCTCTCTCGTTCCTTACTCCCCCAATATCAGAGGTGAGATATTAGGGCCCATGTATTCAAAATTGTAAATACATTGAACCTAAGATCTTTGCTTTTTGTTGGCTTTGTTTAATCCCCTTTTTAATAAAGATTAAAATTTTTATGTGAAAAAAAAACAAACTCTAGTGGTTCCCATTACCATAACTTCTAGGATCAAATACAAACTTAATATCTCCCTCTTTAGAATATGAGCTACTATGTGGACAATAAGGTGGCTCACTAATTGAGAGAGCCAGACCCAGAAATGGGAGGTACTGGGTTTAGATCTGACCTCAGACAGTTCCTAGCTGTCTGACCTTGGCAAGTTACTTAACCCCTACTGCCTAGGCCATAACACTCCTGCTTTGGAATCAGTACTAAGTATTGATTCTAAAATGGAAGGTAAAAGTTTATATTTATTTTTTTTAAAAAGCTACTATTTCATTTTTAACTTTGAATCTCTTAGCAGTGTGCCTAGAAGATAGAAGGTGCTTAATAATACTTGTTGATGCATTGCTTGCTTGTTTAATTGTATAACTTTTACCTGTTTTAATAATCACAAAATACTTAAAAATGAGGTTTTTATGAAAAAAGCACTTCATAGGTAAAAGTTCCATCTAGAGTCATTAACAAAAAGAAGGCCTAAAATAATGGTGAGGTGTTTGTTTGGGAGGAAATCAACATTTTTAATGTACTGATGAACACCCTTTTTTTTAAGGTTTTCAGAATAAAAGATAATGAATGTGATTGAAGAATTTTTATATTGATTTGTAAATGGTCTTGTTTGTTCTCCTCCCAATCTTTCTTTTAATTTCAGAAACTTGTCAAAACTGGAGAGAATAATTGGTCTCTGCCTGAACTAGTACATGCTGTGGTCCTGTTGGCACATTATCATGCCTTGGCTAGCTTTGTTTTTGGTAGTGGTATTAATCCAGAGAGAGATCCAGATACTTCCAATGGATTCAGATTAATATCTGTCAACAACTTCTGTGTCTGTGATCTCGCCAATGACAACAACATAGAAAATGCATCCCTTAGCAGCAACTTTGGGGTCAGTGTTCCAAATCCATTTCTAGTTTCTTTTATATTTTCTATGCTTATTAATCTCAAACATGTGAAATGATTTTCTTATTTATATTTCTTCTTCAAATAGATTCTTACATATGAACATTTTCAACTCAGTTTTTATGATGACATATACATTTTTAATATCTAAGTACCACTTTGTCTAAATTGTACCTTTTCTGGTCTTCATAATAAAATATAAATAGATATTTTCCTAATCATAAAAACATTTCAAATGTTTTAGCTTTTTCCTGAATCATAGAGACTTTTAGCTAGAGTCTGGGAGAGTAATCCAATCCACATGACACCAACATAATCAAATAGAAAGTTTAAAATAATAAATAGATGTGTTTATCTTTGTAAACATCAACTATTAGTATTATGACTTATTTGAAAGTGGCAAATTTGTGGCATCTATATTTTTATATAGAATGTAATATAATCCAAATTCATAATGGAATAATGTTTCTCCATTTATTAGTTATTTTCTGTTTTTGGATTCAAGACAACAAAAATAATATACTCTTAAAAATTTGAATTAAGCACACAATTTTGATAGGCAATAATAATAAATAAAACAGGTATTACTACTACCATAAAAAAGTACTTTGGGAGCATAATGAGACATACCAGACTGGTTTCTTTTTAATGGTACTAATTCTCAAAACTATCCTGTCTGAATATAGATTGTGGATTCTCTAAGTGAGCTAGAGGCCCTAATGGAAAGAATGAAAAGGCTTCAAGAAGATAGGGAAGATGAGGAAGCCTCCCAGGAAGAAATGACCACTCGTTTTGAGAAGGAGAAGAAAGAAAGTCTTTTTGTTGTTTCTAGAGGTATTTTCCATTCATTTTGTCATATAGATGCTTTTAAAAAAACTTTCTTTTTAAAAAAATTTTTACACCTGTATTTCCCTGAGCATTCACTTTGAAATTAGATTTATATTTTCTGGGGGGCAACTAGGTGATTCAGTGGATTGAGAGCCAGGCCTATAGATGGAAGGTCCTAGATTTAAATATGGCCTCAGAACCTTCCTAGCTGTGTGGCCCTGGGCATGTCACTTAACCCCCCATTGCTCTGCCTTGAAATCAATATACAGTATTGATTCAATGATGGAGGATAAGTTTTTTTACAAACATTTTTATTTTCTGTCCACAGAACTCCCAATGTTTATTTTCCATATTTATTTCCATAAATATCTTAAATAATTTACTTATGGATATTTTAGTATTTTGGATCCATGACTTTCTTAGTATGGAGATGACTGTCATTAATGTTGATCACATACATAGTTCTTATCTATGTCTTTGCATAAAATCTTCCTTAGAGGTTATATTAAACATATTTGAGACCTTTCTCTGTTATTTCTAATATTGCTAAGCCTCAAATCTAGTACTAGACTGCCCATAAATTGTCTCTTTCTTGATAGATAATCAGTATAGCTCCTTTTCTGGTCTTAACAATAAATTTCGCGTTACTTTTTCCATAAAAATCTTCATTGATAACAAGTCATAGTCTTAACTTTATTTTTTCCATTGGCCTTTTCAGATACCTATTATCCTCCAATTTGATTCTTACAGACTCAACAACATAGTGTTGACTGAGACCAGTTTAGTTAAGTAGATTAACCCATTATCAGAAAGGTAGGCACAAGGTAAAAAAATGTTTTAGCCATGTTGACCCTTTAAACAGTGATGTTGATGATCTCCAAATATTGTACCTATTTCATTTTTCCCTATGGTTCCTTATGTGCTCATAAAATTGCATGTAGCAAAATTAAAATAAGCCAAATGGATTTAATAGAGTTGTGTGTCATATTGTATAGGCATGCATATACATATGGATCCTTACATATGTGATGTAAATTTTAAATAGCAATTCACTCATACTGCTAGATTTTTGTTTATTGTCTTAATAATAGTTTCTGAAGTTACATGAATGCTTATTAAAAATGTTGGGGTTTTGTCAAAATATTCAGTCTTGGGATATTAACTCATACTAAAAGGGAATACTAATAGACTTTTCTTATAAAACAATTTATTAGAGATTATTTTTAATGCTATAAAGAATTTCAAAATATAAAGGACACTTCAGTACTGATTTTTCCTTATTTTTTAATCAAAAGATTTTTGTTTTAATCAAGATAAAAATTTCTGTGATATTAAGGGGCAAACCAAAGATATTTCTTTCCTTATGCCTTTGCCATTATAATTGGAGTAAAAATTATTCAGAATTAACTATTTTACTACATGTTGGAAGTAATCTTCTGCGATCTTTTCTCAATAGAAATTCCAGTTTTTCTGTATTCTCTTTTTGTCATTCTTCAAGTCCTTCATTTTACATTCTTCATAAAAAAAAGTGAGGTTTTGTAGGGGGCAGTTTAGAAATCTGTTGAATTTTCTTTGCAATATTTAGCCATTATAAGAAAGCTAGCTGTCCTTCAGCATTTGGTGTGATGTTGCACTTTATTAGAACACTTCTCCCTGGCCGTCTCTCATAATCTTGGAAATTAGAATATCTTTTTCTTCATGGCTGAAATGAGTCTCTTCAGCAGTTGCAGCTCCACAATGTAGAGAAGGAATATCGACTTCTTTCTACCAGTCTGGGAATTGAACCATATAAATTGACTTTGTGATGAAGTCAGTCAATAAGTATTAAGTGTTTTTGATGTATCAGACTCTGGGGATACAAAGACAAAAATATAAGTCCTTGGCTTCAAAGAGCTCATATTCTAATGGGGAAACAGTCTGCAAGTTACTATAACTTTACAGAGGAGTAAGATGTCCTTCAGAAGGGAGAATTTGAGCTGAGACTTTTAAGGAAGCCAGGGAAGGTAGGAGGCAGAAGTTATAAGGTCACTGTAGAAATAGGGTACAGTCAGTGCAAATGCATGGAATTGGGAGATAGAGTATCATGTACAAGAACTATTGAGTAGGCTTGTTCATGTGGAGTATAGAGAATCTAGAGGAGAGAGTAAAGTATAAGAAGGTTGGAAAGGTAGGAAAAACTTTAAATGACAAACAAAAGGACTTAATATTTGATCCTGGAGGTATTAGGGAGCTCCTATATTTTATTGAGTGGAAGTAGGAGTGATGTGGTTGGAGGTTTTTATATTTGATCCTGGAGTGAGCCACTGGGGTTCATTGAATAGAGGAATGGTAGGGTTTCACATATAATAAATCATATATAATAAATCATAATTAGCATTAGAGTTTTTAGAATCTATTTGTTCCTTTTTCAATTCTTGGAGTAACAAACTAATCCAATGAGGATTTTTTTACTTTGCGAGTGATTCTTAAGATAAACTTGATATATAATTCTTGGGATCTAGCCAAAGATCCTTTTAAGTTCTGACTGGAGATGTTTCATTTTTCAGAAAAATCTCTTCTTTAAAAATTCTAGGAAAAAAGGGTTTTTTGTGTGTGTGTTTTGTATACTTTTTTCAACTCTCCTATTCCTGAGTGATTTAATTATTAAATTTATAGATATTAAAAAGTAACATGAAAGATTGACTCGATTCATTGATGAAATTAATCATCTAATTAAATTTCCTATACTGTTAAGCAGAAATTTAAAAAGATAGATTTCAAGAGATATTTAGCAGAAATTTAAAAAGATAGATTTCAAGAGATATTTGAATCAAAATAGAAAATATACATTATTTCTCACCTCTGCATTGTACCTGTACAAAAATCATTCATTTTTAAGACATCAAGACCTCACAAGTGCAGAAATACAAAATATATATATATATATATACTTTACTGATCACAACGCAATAAAGATTATATTAAGAGCCAGTGATAAAAGTATTAAAAAATAGTATTTGTTTTCTTACTAAGCACTAGATATTCAAAAAAGCAATAAAAAACAATGTCCATTCCCCAATGAGCTCTTATTAAATTGGGGAAAACAGCAAACAAACATACAAACAAGAGATATATGTAGGACACATAGGAAGTAATTTTAAAAGGGAAGTGACTAGTATGAAGAGAGGTTAGGAAAAGCTTCCTTTTCCATATATACAAAAGACATAAGAAATGTTAGTAGGGCCTTAAAGGAAGTCAAATAGAAAGAGAAAATGAATAGATATAAAAGGTAAAATTATAAACAAATTAGGGAAACATGGTGGGGGCAACTTTTAGTTCTATGGAGAGAAGAAAAGTTCATGTTGAGACAGAAGATAGCATAGATAACTTTCGTTACATAATAAAGTTTTTGCACAAATACAAAATCTGGTTAAGATTAAAAGGAAAATAATTGGGGAAAATTTTAAACAAGTTTCACTGATAAAGATTTTGTTTCCAAGAAATATAATGAATATATTAAAATTTATAAGAAACATCCCCCAGATGACAAAAGTTAAGGAGATGAATAAGTGTTTTTCAATGATAAAAATACTGGAGACTCAAATAGCTTAATCCTAAAGATTAAAGATAAAAACAATAATTGAAACAACATAAAGAGATTTTGGATTTCAGCCCAAGCAGTCCTTAAGTGGGAAACGTTTATCTTTAAAGACTTATATTAACAAAAACCCATCAAGATAGAAATCCTGATAGTCAAGGAAGAAATTAGCAACATAGAGGGGAAAGGCTAAATTTATAAAATGATTTATTAGTTTTTTGAAAAAATAATAAAATAAACCATTAGTTAATTTGTTTAAAAGGAAGAAAGAAAACCAAATTAATAGTATCAATCAACAACAATGAATAAAAATAAAACCCATAGCTTAAATTAAGTGAATATTATAAAAGTATAAAATATCCAAACTAAGAGAACAAGAAATAGAGAATTCAACAATCCAGTCTTAGAGGAAAAAATTGAACAAACTATAGGTGAATTTCGTAAAAAGACCCAGAATTAGATGGATTTACAAGTGAATTCTATCAGATTTTCAAATGAATAAAATTACACAAACTCTTTACAAAAATAACAGAAGAAAGGTTCTTACTAGGACTTTTACAACACAGGTATTATCTTGATACCTAAAGTAAACAGAATCAAAGCAGAAAAATATATGCCAAGATCCCTAATAAACATTAATGAAAAACATTATAAATAAAATATCAACAAAGAGGCTAAAACAATATGTTACAAAATATTTTAGCAGCTCTTTTTGTAGTGGCAAAGAATTGGAAACTGAGAGGTTCTTTATTACTTGGGGAATGAATGAACAAGTTGTGATGTATAGTTGTAATGGAATGTTATTATTGCTCCATAAGAAATGACAAACATGATGAGTTAAAAAAAAAAAAAAACCTGGAAAAAAATTACCTAAACTGATCCAAATTTAAGTGAGGAGAACAATGTATATGGTACAATGATCATCAAAATCACAGAATAGAAAATAAATCCACACAAATAATAAGCATTTTTATATGTAATAGCAATAAAGTTTGCAAGAAGAAATAGAGAAACAATGTTTTCAATATTTTACAATTTGCCTACTGAGATACACACAAGAGCTATAGTAACTACAACTACATACTTTTGTTTAGAGACTACCTCTCATTCCTCTTTGATGGATCTCATATAGGTCATACCCTCATAGGTATATCCTACAGGGCTCTATCCTGGGCTCAATTGTCTTCTCCCTCTATACAACTTCACTTGGTGATCACAGCAGTTTTTAGGGATTTAATTACCGCACTGATTCCAAAGGATCAATAATGAAATACTGCTTATTGATAGTAAGGTGACAGATTTAGATTGCAAAATGAGATAACTTTATTTTTGTACGATCAATAAATATTCATTAAGCAGCTACTCTGTGCCAGGCACTGTACTAAGCTCTTACGATATAAAAAAAGCAAAAGACAGCCCCTATGTTCAAGAACTCACATTCTACAGCCAATGAGGGAGTTTGTTTTGCTTGGCTGCATATTTTTTACAAGGATTTTGTTGTTCTTTTTCTTTTTTTTTACTTTGGGATTAAGGAATGGGGGAAAGAAAAAATAGATTTCTGTTTATTAGATTTTTTAAGAGTTTGGGGTTACTAAGATGTTGAATGTTGCATGCACTTTCATAAAAGGTTAATTTATTGTTTTTACTTTTTTATGATAGACCTCAAAGAATTGGGTAATTTAAGTGTTTATAATGCAAAACCAAAA
The DNA here is from genome assembly GCF_016433145.1 of Gracilinanus agilis. Lineage (NCBI taxonomy): Eukaryota > Metazoa > Chordata > Mammalia > Didelphimorphia > Didelphidae > Gracilinanus > Gracilinanus agilis. The sequence goes on along the minus strand of NC_058132.1, from coordinate 172,860,173 downwards.
TATATCAATAAAACCTTTTAAAGGGGAGCAGCTGGGTAGCTCAGTGGATTGAGAGTCAGGCCTAGAGACGGGAGGTACTAAGTTCAAATCTGGCCTCAGACACTTCCCAGCTGTGTGACCCTGGGCAAGTCACTTGACCCCCATTGCCCATCCTTACCACTCTTCCACCAAGGAGGCAATACACAGAAGTTAAGGGTTTTTAAAAAAAACTTTTAAAAATACTTACTGAAGGTAGCCAGAAACTAACATCAATTTTGAATTTGATCAAATTTGAAATCAATTTGAAAAATCAATATTGAAATCATTAGACTCTGATGAGGAAGTAGAAGATAATAACAAAACCATATTTTTGATACACTGTAGGCTTCTTAGTTTTTTTTGTCCTTGGTATAATCTCAAATCGTGATTTTCAAGAACTTCTAGTTGTTATAGCAGCCTTAATGTTGCTATTTGTAAGCTACAATTAATATTATCTTTAAATTATAAGCTTATTAATCATAAATAAAAATAGTTGAATGAAAACAAAGAATAGAAAGTCTTATATAAACCCTTATTTAAAGAGGTAGAACCAAAAAACAAATTGCTTTTGTTCTATATCCCATTCTAGATCTGCCTAGAATTCTATATAAATTATATTTCAGACTTTTAGTTATTATATAATCAAATAGGTCAAGAAAAGAATAGTAAATTTTGAGAGAGTACATTGAAATTTTATTCCTTTAATCCTAATGGAATAAGTTATTAAAGTTATAATGTATTCTTTTATCATCCACATTATGTTATCCTTCTATGAGAGTTGTAACAATATGAGATCATGGTATTAGTGACTTGTGATATTTTTTGATCCTGAAGGCATGGCCTGATTTTAAAGTGTTATATGAATAAGAATTTAGAATTCCACAAAAATTGGCAAAATGTCAGAATATTTCCCCATTTTGAGGAAGGCAAAGTTCATCACCCTAAAGAATAGTATTTGATCTGTCAGAAAGTGAATATCTCTTTGTACTTTATTGGAGGATAGGAGTGATTGGGAAGCAAATTCAAGAATATTTGTGAAAATATCTAGCACCACACAATGAAATTTAACTTAGGCCGAAGTCCATAGTTTTGCTGGTATGCAATTGTTGATGCAATGATGAGAATTCCTTTAAGGAAACTAAAATGATCTTAAAGTGTCACCATTTAGCATTTTAAAGTAATTCTTATTAATTATTGGAGGCTAAGAGTTTAGGTGACTGTGCATTGAATCTTTGGCCTGGAGTCAGGAAGCCCTGAGTCCAAATGTAGCCTCAGACACTAGCTGCATAAACTTTGCCAAGTCACTTAACCAATATATTTGCCTTAATCCACTAGAGAAAGAAATGGGAAACTACTCCAGTATCTTAGTCAAGAAAACCATTGAATCACAGGATCATGAAGTGTTAGACATGACTATATATAAGGCATTTTTTAATATACTCAGTTTATAAAATGTATCATATTCAATGGCATTCAAATACCTTATTGTTTGAAAATCATGTGTTGAATTTTTATACCTCCCTAACTGGCATGTGAGGATTTTTGGAGGGCATGGGGATAGCAAATCTCATAAGCATTCATATCACATGGATATTTTTAAATTGGCAAAAATTATTAAATGTGTACTGTGAATGAACACTTTTGGATCATATGTAGAATATTTTCAATGAAGCTTTATTTTGACTAGTCTAAAGGTGGTCTTTCATTATCTAAACTATCACAGAGAATCTTTAAAGGGTCATCAAAGGTCCAATCTAAGACTCTTCTGAAATATGCAAACAAACAGCTATCCAGCTTCTTTTTGGAAACATTACTTAGTCTAACTCCAGCCATTCTGTGACCAAGTAGAATAAATATAATAGAGTGCATTCTAAAGGAATTTATTTTTCCCTAAAAGATTCTTTTCCCAATCAATTGAAGCAGTAGGCTTGCCTGTAACCTTTCTCATTTCAACTTTTCAATTGAATTAACATCTTTGGCCTAGATACATGGTAGTTAAATATTGTTGGTATTTATTAGAGAAATTGAACCCAGAAACTATTAACAAGACATGTTCCTATAAGTTTAAATACCAAAGTGAGGAACTCAATTTCAGAAATGACATTAAAAGTTTGAAGTGAGGAAAATGGAGTTCAGGTCTTGACTACTTACAGTTCTCTTAATATTCTATTTTATTATTGTCCTCAGCCTTTGATGATGATATAGTTTCAACATCTGATGTCTCCAGATATATTGAAGATCCTGGTTTTGGGTACAAAGACTTTGCTAGGCGAGGAGAAGAACATTTACCAACATTCCGAGCTCAGGTATATGATTTCTTTAAAGCAAATCAGAATACTGTGGTTTTTAATTGTTTCAATTGTATTGGAAAATAAAGTGAAATATGAATGAATTAAATAAATTCAACAAACATTCCTAACCAACAAGAATTTATTAAGTATAAGCTATTCAAGAGGCCTGTCCCTTATTTGCTTTAGTACAGTTTGGGGCATTAGGCTCCTTTCAGGTACCAAAGGATAGTGATGACCCAATATATCCCCTGCCAGGAACCTAGTGGAAAGTGAACCTTTTTGACTTTTTGCTTGCTTATGCCTTCATAGATAAAGCATAAGTGGAATAGTATCAGTAAACAAAAAATTCAAATTCTTCAAAGGATTTATGACCATTGAAAACAAATTATATTGTTCATGTCTACAATAAAAAGGTACTCTATTTTTTATCTTATTTTTATTGTCATGCAAAACACAATTTTGTATTTGTCATTGTTTTAAAAGCAAGCTCATACATAACTAAAACCCCCAAAACAAATAAAAGGTACTTTAAATAACTGAATAATGGCCCATCCTAGTGGGAGGGAAAAAAAGAATAAACTTAAGTTCATAGTAATTCATCTAATTAGGTATAGACTTAATAAGTACCAAATGAACCAAATATTTATAACAGTGGTGCTAATCTGCTTAAGGAAGTCCCAGATCAGAAAGTATGCTAATTATGAAAATCAGTTCTCTCAATCTTGGGAAGAAACAGTTTGGAGGTTTCCAGAATCACAAACAATTCCAAAAACTTACAGAGTTCCGATTCTACTAAATGTTTATATTTTAACACCAACTCAAATTCTACCTTTATTTCTAATTTGATTTTGTTAACAATAGTTAGTTGCAGGGTCTCTTGGAATTATAGTAGCAATTAGAGTTTGATATCTGTAGTTGACATTCAAATCATATTTCAAAGAAGGTGTTACTCCTCCTTTTTACATTTTTGTCACTCTCACTATATGTGCTGAACTTCTCTCTTAGAAGAGGCTTATAAATTTTTGTTGCATTGAACCATAGCAGAAAATGCTGGACTCATAATTATCAGTAAGTTAACAAACATTTATGAAATCACTATGTACCAGAAAATGGGCAAAGCAACCGAAGATACAAATAAAGGTATACAGTAGTCCCTACTCTCCTGGAATGCACAAGTGTGATGGGGGAAGACAATAGGCAAACAACTATGTACAAACAAGATATATGCAGGATAAATAGTTGATGATCGGAGTGAAGGTACTAACATTAAAGAGGTTTGGGAATGACTTATGATAGATTGCTTTTTTAGCTGTGACTTGAAGGAAATAGGGAAAGTCAGGAGATAGTGATAAAGAAAGAGAGAATTACAGGCATGGCTGACAGTCATTGAAAAAAGAGAAAGGCAGCTATGTGGCACAGTAAGTAGATAGTGTGTCAGGGTTGGAGATGGGAGTCCTGGAATTCAAATTTGACCTTACATTAGACACTTCCTAGCTTTGAGACCTTGGGCAAGTCACATAACCCCAATTGCCTAGCTCTTGCTACTCTTCTGCCTTAAGCATTGATACACAGAATATAAGGGTTTGGGGGTGGGGGAAACAAATATATAGACGTGGGAGATCGAGTGTCTTTGTTCCAGTGATACTGGCCTCCTTGCTATTGTTCATAAAGAGTATGTGGAATTCGGGGCTCATAATTAGTTAATTTTCTACACAGGCATGTTAACCTACAAAGCAGCTCTTCAGAAAATCTTAATATTGCTTCCAATAAAAGTAAACCAACAAACTTCAAGAGTAAAATATCAAATTATCTCATTTTAAGAAATTGGCTAAATTATTGCTATTTCCAAGGGAAAGGAAAAAATGGAAATCCTGCATATTTTTTATCTGAACTTTTAATTCTTTTAGGACTATACATGGGAAAATCATGGGTTCTCCTTGGTAAATAGGCTTTACTCTGATATTGGTCATCTTCTTGATGAAAAGTTCAGGATGGTCTACAACCTCACTTACAATACCATGGCGACACATGAGGATGTGGATACAACCATGCTGCGAAGAGCTTTGTTTAACTATGTTCATTGTATGTTTGGAATCAGGTAGGTGAATTGTAGTAAATGTGTTTGAAACTAGCTGTACAAATGTATGACTTAATATTCAGACAGAGAGAGTACATTTCTGCCCCAAAATATTGATGGTTTCCTGACAAAAGCAATTTGATGCTAAAAATGTAGATTCTCTGTGTCAAATAAATGTTTTCATTTTAATGTGAATGTAAATATAAAGGCAATGTTTAGTATGCTATTGGGAGAAGATGGATCAGCAATTTTATTTTCTGTTGAAAGGGAATAGATAAAATTTGGAAAGACTTACAGGAAGAATGATTCTATTAGTAATACTCAATGCTTATTGAGCATCATCAAATGCGTACTCTTTGGCAGTTTATAAAGGAGTAGAAGAGCTAATCTACTTATTCAATACCATCCTAGTTGAATTACCAAAAAAAATTTTATTGGGTTAGAAAAAATAATAACAAAATTCATTTGAAAGATTAAAAGGCCAAGAATATCAAAGGTCAAATATCATCCCAATAATGAAAAAGTATAAAGGAAAGTCTAGCAGTACCAGATTTTATGAAAGGAATATATGAGTCAGTAAGAGAGGGAGAGCATTGTGAAATATAAAATAGATAATTTAGAGTACATTAAATTGAAAAAGATTTGTACAAATAATAAAATGCTACCAAGATTAGAAAGAAAGCAGAAAATTAGGAGAAAAATTTTGTAGACAGCCCCTCAGGTCTCATATCTAAAAATGTAGTTGACTTTGTCAAATCTGTAAGATTAAGAGCCATCCCTCAGTTAATAAATGAGCAAAAGATATGAACAAACAATTTTCAGATTAAAAAAATTAAAGCTTACATATAAGTATATGAAAAAATGTTCCAAATCAGTACTGAGAAATGCAAACTAGAACAACTCTGAGGTATTACTTTATGCTCACCAGACTGACTAAAATGACAAAAGGTCAGAGGGACAAATGTTGGAGGGGATGTGGAAAAATGGGGATACTGATACACTGTCATTGGAACTCTGAACTGATCCATCCATTTTGGAAAGCAATTTGGAATTATACTCAGAGAGTTATAAAACTGTGTATATTCTTAGACCTAGCATTTTCTGGGTCTGTTTCCCAAGAAGATCAGGGAAAGAAGAAAAGAACCCATATGTTACAAAATGTATAGAAGCTCTCTTTGAGGCGGCATAGATTTGGAAACTGTGGGGATGCCCATTAATGGGGAAATGGCTAGACAAAATTATATTAGTATGATGGAATACTACTATGCCATAAGAAATGATATGACTTAATTTTTTAAAAAACCTGGAAAAAACCTTACAAGACAGTGTAGAGTGAAATTAGTAGAACTAGAAGAATATTATACAAAGCCAAAGAACTATTATTGGAAGAATAAACTGAGAATATTTCCAGAAAGTGAACAGAAAGATAAAGCATGAAAGACTTAATTTGTATGAGCATTTTGGTCTCCTGACAATATCTTATGTGATGTGAGATGGGTTAGAACATTGTGAATGGGATATATTATGTAGATATGAAGAAAAGTAAGTTAAACATATAGATTTGTGGTTTCATTTGTGTAATATCATCTTTCTTCATGCATGGAAATGCTTCTTTAATTTGGATTTGTAAACATTTGGATTAATATTTTTAAAAATGAAAAATAAAAAGAGATAGAGGAAACTCAGCGCTTAAAGCTTATAGACTATATATATATGTATATATATGCATATGTGGGTATAAATTAATTTAGTGTCAAGTGCTAAGGAAGACTATAGAACTGTGAACTAAGTGTCGATGTTATTGATCAGGGAAAGTCTCCTAGAGAATATAATATCTAAGCTGGGCTTTGAAGCAGTTTATGGAGAAATATGGCCAGTCAGGAATAGATTTATCATGATGGCACTCCATAAATCATTCTGTAGCTTTTCTTAACATTTTGAAAAATTCTTGAGACTGGAACTAGAATTCAAATAGTTGGAGTCTTATTTTCTATAACAATTCTAGATTTCGAAACTAAAATCTCAATTCTAGAGAATTTTTAACTAAAAATCGAATACTTGTCAGAGGAAAAGCAGAAAATACATTTTAATTTCAGAAAAAGTAACAGTATTAACTCTGAAAGGAATCTTGGAGATGAGCTAATCCAATTCCTTCATTTCATAAATGAGGCACTGGAGGCCAGAGAAGTAAAATGACTTAATTTCCTTCACATTGCTAGTAAGTTGAAGATGGGGGCTTGAGCTCAGTTCTTTTGACTCTTAAGTGTGTTCACTAAGCCACTGGGTGGTGCAAGGAATAGAGTACTCTAGCTGTGGCATCAGGAAACCATGAATGTGAACCCTGCTTCAGACACTTACTAGCTATGTAACCCTGAGTGAGTCATTTGACCACTATCTGCCTTACTTTCCTCAACTGTTAAATGAATATAATGAGAGAGAACCCACCTTGCAGGGTTGTCATGAGGGTCAGATGAGAAAACATTTGTAAAGGGCTTAACACAGTGCCAGCATACAGCAGACACTTAATAAATGCGTTTTCTCTTCCTTTCCCACTGTAGCATCTGTGATATTAATAATTAGTTTTCCTTCTTTGCCATGTAGAGGATTCATTATACCATAAAGAATAAGGTCTGTAAGAGACTTTTAAGAGATCCTATGAGAATATTATAAACTTAGTTTAAGAGAAAAGAGACAAAAGGGACTTTCTAGAAATTTGAGGCAAGTTATTATTAATAAAGAATTGCACCATAGAGCTGTTTTATTGTTTTTTTGCTTAGGTATGATGATTATGATTATGGAGAAGTTAATCAGTTACTTGAACGAAGCTTGAAGGTTTACATTAAGACAGTGACCTGCTATCCCGAGAGAACTACCAAGCGCATGTATGATAGTTATTGGCGTCAGTTCAAACACTCGGAAAAGGTGAGTCTTTTGTAAGAAAATCTACTCTGGCAGCAGGTAGGTGGCTCAGAGGATAGAGAGCCACATAAAGATGGGGAGGTCCTGGGTTCATATTTAACCTCGGATAATTCCTAGCTATGTAATCCTGGGCAAGTCACTTAACTCTAATTGCCCATCCCTTGCTGCTCTCCCGTATTGGAACTGATATTTAGTATCAGTTAATTAATATTCTAAGACAAGATAAGAAAGAAAATCTCTACTAGATCTTAAAATCATAAGTCTAGAGTTTAGAAGAAATTTCAAAAACCATCTAGTCCAGCCTTATTTTACAAATGAGAAAACTGAGGTTCAGTAAGATTAAGTAGCTGATACATCTGTATGCTTTATCAGATTTGACAAAATCAAAAGATGACATGTGAAAATGGTAGTAGGAAGTATCCATTTTGGTAAAGGAAGTGGATTTATTTATCTTTAAAACAAACCAAGAAACAAAACTCTCCACACTTAGAAAGTAGAGTTTTGCAAGCTTATTTATTAACTACTAAATTCCACTTGTGTCCAATTCACTAATTAACCTCTTGGTCATATTTTTTGCCACTTGTGACCACACAATATGTAGAATAGCAATTGCTTTTGAAAGTTTTGTCCAAAGTGCATTCTTCAAAATATACACTTAAAAAAACCAACATTTCGAAAGATATTTTGTTCAGGGGGTGATCAATAACCTTCTTTCCCAAAGTCTCCACTTTAGATGCTCCATTAAATCTCTATCTGCTAGACAAAATTCTGGAATCTGAGGTAAACTAATTTTGACGTATAGTTCCATTTGACTAAGTTCATCATACAAGATAAAATGTACATCATGAAAGAAACATAACCCTGAAAGAAATTGTTTGTAAAAGGAATCATATTTTATCATTGATTTCCACTGTGCATTAGTGAGGGAGATCATTTAGCTATAAATAGAGCAATCTAATTGATGCCAAGATATCAGAAGTATTATTGAGGGTCTGAAATTTCTTATAGTTAGGGGTAGAGATCAATTAATCAGTCACTGAGCATTTCTGAATTAAAAAACAAACAAACAAAAACCCTTACTGTCTGTCTTAGAATTGATACAAGTATCAGTTCCAAGGCAGAAGAGTGGTAAGGGCTAGGCAATGGGGGTTTAATGACTCGCCCAGGGTCCCACAGCTAGGAAGGGTCTGAGGCCACATTTGAACCCAGGACCTCCTATTTCCAGGCCTTCACTGATCATTTTTAAGTGTCTATTTTGTACCAAGTTCTTTTCTAAGCACTGTGGCTACAAAGAAAGAGAAAAACAGTTCCTGCCCTTCAGAGAGCTTCCATTCTAATGGAGAGGAACATGTAAATAACTAGATAAATACAAGAAATATGCAGAGTAAATAGGAAGGTGGTCTGTGAGGAGATCACATTAGCAACTGGGGATAATAGGGGAGGGGGGAAGGGGATCAGAAATGGCCCCCTTCAAAAGGTGAGATATGAGCTCAGTTTTGAGGGAAGCTAGAGAAATTAAGAAGCAGTGTCATATATGAGTATTTCTTTGATGATGCTGGTATCAGTAGCTGGTCTAACATTTCATACTTTGTACCTTTGTATAGTAGAGACTTTATCTGGGTTAAATGTGTTTTTAAATAACAGCATCACCTCTTAATTAGACAAATATATTTTGTCAGCTAAGAAATAGCAATGATTTAAATACACTTAAAATTCATTGATTTGGAGTGATTTAGAAACTCAGAATAATTAAGTATAGTATTAAAAATATTGTAGAATATTTTAAAAGAAATAAAGTTATTTATTACATGAAATCTTATATTTGCTTAGCACTTTAAAATGGATTTCAAAAGAACTTTCATTTTAATATATGACAACTTCTATAAAAGGCTTATTAAGCACTTCCTGAGAACCTCTATAAGAATTCTTACATGTACCATGTCTAGAAGGAGCTGTGTATCTCTAGAGAAAGTCCTAGATACTTTTTAGCAGCTTAGATAAACTCCTGTCATGGCTTTTCAGAGAAAGGGGGATGGGATGTGTGGCAAAAAATCAGGTATTTCTAAATACAACCTGAAGTGAGCAGTCAAAGTATAATCTGAAAGAAAAGAAAAGCATGTTCCTACAACTCAGTACAATAGCAAAATAGGAAATTATATGATTTAGTATGAAAGCAAATTATGGGGAAATGTACCTTATATAAATTAATTATGTAAAATTAGAAGTGTTGTTTTGTTTATATAAATGTAATGGCCATTTGCAGCTAGACTAAGCTCTCTGAAACTAGTGGCTCTTACTTAAATTGGCCCAAACCATATTCTGAAATATTTAGAGGTTAATTAAACTATTAAGATTATAGCCTTATAATTAAGAAAAGGTAATATAAAGAAAGATCCACTCACATGAAGATTTACTCTTTCTCTGACTATTCTGAACCAGATTCTTTTAAAAAAATATTGTTGTTATTTATTTTTCTTTCCCAATAACATGTAATAACAATTTTTCAACATATATTTTCTGAAAATTTGAGATCCTAAATGTCTTCTTCCCTCCCTTCCTTCTTTCCTCCTCTTCCTGTGATGGCAAGCCACTTGACCTAGTCTATACATATACAATCATGTAAAACATATTTCTACATTGGCTATGTTGTGAGATAATACTCTTATAAAACCCCCAAATAGAAATACAAATAAAATAAAATGAAAATAGTATGCTCTAATCTGCATTGAGTCTATCAATTCAGAAACATATTCTTAAAGCCTTAATAACTAGTTTGAAGTTATCTTTAACTGAGTTTTATTGTTCTGTGTTTTTCTTAAGCAAAGTGTTAGTAGTTTGATGTTATTTTGAATAATAGCGTTTTGGGGTCCATTAGTCATTCATTTGATTTTTTAATGAAAATTTTTTAAGTTTTAGGCAAGGCTAATGTGACTGAGAGAAAGAAATCTTTCTACAAATGTACTGGCTTCACACAAGACTGAAAAATTTGCAGATACTTATGTTTATATGTTTAGGAAACATCTTTCTATTAATAATCATAAATAAAATTATGAAAAATGAATGCAGAATTGCTTGCCATAGAGCTAACAGAAAAAAAACATCCCTTTTCCCCTCAGGTTCATGTAAATCTACTTTTGATGGAAGCCCGCATGCAAGCCGAACTTCTGTACGCTCTTCGCGCTATAACTCGCCACCTGACCTGAAGCATCATTGCAGAGGAAGCGCCACGTCACTGATGTGTGAAAGACCTTTTCACAGAACATACGCACCAGAAGCTGCTTGTGATGTAGCATCAAAAAATGATTCAGTTCTCTAATGTCCAAGTTTAGCCGTGTTTTTTGTTTTGCGGCTGTCATGTGCAATGATGTGTTTTATTTTTCTTGATGCTTAACATTACTAATGATAGCAAACATAACACTGAAGAGCACTACTTTACATCTTTCTAGTTGGATTTTTCTTTTATACTGGTTACAATTCATGACCCTGCTTTATTAAAGCTTAATTTTAGTGCTTTGAGGGCTGTGTGTGTGTGTGTGTGTGTATGTATGTGTGTGTGTGTGACTGTTGTGTTTTTTGTTTGTTTTCTTCAAGTGTAGGAGAAGCGCTTATGTTCTGTTTAAGCCATCATTGTTCAGGTTATTGGAACGAATCCAGCTAGGAATGTCCCCATCTGGCCATTCTCAGATCGTAATGCTGTGTCCTAAGGCTGGCAGAGGAAAAGCATGTGCTGGGGAGCCGAGCTGCTGCTCGCTGGGTGCTCCTTTGTCTCCAGGAGATTCTTTGTCAGGCACTGGTTTTTCTACAGCTATTGGTGATATCGTGAAATGTGATGCAACCATTGTCCACAATTTAATGTGAAATTAATCATGATGAATTCTATAGCATGCTACTGAAATGCCAAATTCAGCCATTTTCCTTTCTTTTGTGCAACAGAAGTTTTAGTTCTCCATTTCAGCTGTACATAGTAAAGTATGCACCATCCTTTCTATCACTGACAGTAACCCTCAGTCTTCTGAAGGCATGAGTGCTTATAGTGCTGCTTACAGTTCAGTTCGTGGGCACCTATAAACTTTCATACACACAAGACTGACCAAAAATTTTTTCTTTGCACATTTTTCCTTTCTCACACTGCTTTTCTCTATGGTGAAAAGCAAAGGAAGGCTAATATATTTTTCCTGTTAGGTTTTTAGGAATTATTTCCCATAATTTTCATTCATTTAATAAGTTGAACAGTTTATTCAAAGATAAAAAATTGTGTTTCTATGCATTAATGTGAGTGAACAAAAAAAAGTGCAATATGGTTTTTTTTATTAAAATCACCAACTTTCCCCCTATTATGTCACTGCAAAAGTGTCCTTCTAACTATAGCCATAAAGAAATTGAGTCAAATTTCTTTATTGCACAAGGCTTAACTTTTCTGTTTTACCTTACTGGAGTTGAACAATCTGCTCTTAAAATGCCAAAGCACCCCCTTCCCCAGAAAAAGCTCTTTAGACAATGGAGAATATCCAACTGGGGGGAAGTTAGCTGCCAAAAAGTCATCTTTTAGCATTTGGTTTTTGTTGCTTGACTAGACTATCTTCAGAGAGCACAAAATGTCTGTGTTTATAGCTTTATTTTGTGTTGTGTGGATGAATCAGTGAAGTGCCTCAAGAGATGCTTACACCTATCCAGTAGGACACAACCACACTGTTCAAGTATTTTGGGGTTAAAAGTGACTTGATTTTCTTTTTTTACATATACAGACTTTCTAAAAGAATTTTCAGTTTTTCATGGAAAATATGTAAAAACCCAGATTATCCATAGAGATTTCATTTGAGACTACTTCATTTTGGTCATCTTCAAGTAGGATAGGGCTAAATTTTTCCCATGCAATAACCATGGATCCATAAATTACTAAAATCAGTTTTCCCCCCTCCATTTCAACATCCCTTTCCTGTGACAAGACATTAGGTCCTTTTGTTTTGTTTTAATTCCAGATAAGAAAATGAAAAAGATGATTGTAAATGTAATATAAGATCTGCATTTCGGATTGCAGACTTTTGCTTGAAATCTTCCTTATGAGGAAAAATCATAAATTTTTATGAAGACAGGGTGGTTTATTTAAAGAGATTACTCAAAGAACTGCATACCAGAAATCTCTTCTGTGTTTTTTTATTAGATAGACTATATTTTGACTTTATTCATTATCACATATATAAATATATACACACATATACACAATTAACAAATGTTATTCAGGAGAATGGCGAGAGGCAGACAATGACCACATAAATGTCAGTTTGACTTAGCGACGTAGATGCTTCAAGTCAAGGATACTTAGTGCTCTTGACATTTAGGATTTTTTTCAACTGAAGTTTCTTCAGTTAGTAGCCCCACTCTTATTACAGATAAACTGTACTGTAGTATAAAAAAAATGTACTTCAAAGACATGAAGGGAGGAGTTCTCGCAGATCATCAGGGGAGCTTTTAGAAAACAAGGTGTGAAACAAGGTTCAGGTAACTAATATAACCACCTAACGATAGTTTTCTTGCTTGAAACTGAAGTAGTCAGAGTTGGGAATATGGAAATATTAGTGCCTTTACTGGATCTCTTACCTGACAGAGTTTCCTTTGAGCTCAGCATTCATCTTGTCAGTGATGGGAAAAGTAGACATGGAATTATTACTAGAAAATAAAACTATTTCTTTGTGAACCTCAAAGTGAATTGGCCTAGAGAAATTGATTTCTGAAGGTGGCAAAGCACCTTCTACAATGCAACATGCACAGCATTCCAAGTGGTGAATGCCATATCACATATTATGAATTTGCTGTTACTTTTCTGCATAGATTGCAAACTTGAAATTCTGATGCGGATTTCCAGGGTGGTATTTTTTCAGAGTATTGAATTTACTATGTAATGATTTATAGTATAGCTTTTATACTCAAATGTAATATTTTTTAAATAGACATTTGTTCAGAATAGGTGTAAAGTTATGATTATACCATATGCTTACCTACACCTTGGGCTCACATTGTGCCAAACTTAAATGTGCAAATCGAAGTTAAAGAAAAAAATACTCGTGTGAATGTGAATCCTTCAGCTTTGTCGTTTATGTTCTAAAAATTCATTTTAACAGTCCCTTGAAGTATATGCTCAGCTATCCCAGTTTACCCCAGTAAAATCTAAGATCCTCAGCTGATAGGCAGCTAAAAGTTGATCTTTAATCAGAGTACTTAGATGAAGAAGGAACTAGACAGATCTCCCAATCAGATAGACTTTGAATTAATTCATAAAATAATTAGAAGGGAGGGATGATGCCTTTGAAAGAGAACTACTTGTTAACACACTTCTTTGAATTATGTTCATAGCCAGCACCCCCAAAAGGATCACAGCTACATCTTGTGATAACATTGTGATGCTCACAATGTAGAAGGTAGAATCTTGGGGGAAACTACTTACCTTTCATTGTACATTTTACAATGCCAAAGCAAAACTAAATTTAAAAGCTTAGTCTTATTCATATCCCCTTGTTTAATTTTTTAAAATACTTTCCTATAGCAGTTTACATTTGAAATGTATTTTAAAACCCACAGCCACTTTTTTCTTTCATTACATAGGCAGTTATTCTATGACCAAATCTCTTCTTTATCTGCCTCAGTAAAATAAAAATATTAATGAACGTTATTGAAAACAGTGTAGTTGGATGGTCACAGTTTTGAGGCAGTCTGCATGCATATAAAATAATAACTTTTTCTTGGAGCTTTAAGGACACATCAATTAGGAAAAAGATTAAATTTCAGTGCATGTTATAGAAGTGATTTTGCACTCTGATGCTCAGATGAGCTTATTTTGTTTAAAAGAAAAATTGTAAATCCTATTTCTCTGGAAAAGCAAGACCTTAAACTCCTCTCTATCAAATAGGACTTAAATTTCTTATGCAAATGATATGGTCTTGCAAGAATAAAAAGTATGCAACAGGAAAATAATGTAAATGATATAAATAGAATACTTTTATAGATATAGTTTAAGCCACAAAAACTACTCAAAAAATAAAGAGATACACAGTTCCTCTATTCAGATTAAGTTTTAAATTGTGTAAAATTTGTATGGTCAGAATCTTATCTATTCTATTTCCCCTGTGGATTCTGGGATTCAAATTTAGCAGTCTCTTCCCCAAACAGTACTGTAATGTGAATGTATTCATCTCAGTCAACAGAATGTGAGTGACTGTTAAATATGGAGCTCATTTTAGTATTCATTTGGCTTACTTAGCAGAGTGTGCTCAGTAGTTTTGAAACGAAGACAGAGAGTGAAACAGGTTATGGACATGGAAGCACTGTAGTAGAGCCATGTGAGGAAGGAATTCCATCCAGCATTGCCTGGAATTGGAGATGTTTCAGGGAACATTTGGGATATAATTCTTAGTGTATGTCTGTTATCAATAGAGTGCATGCAAGACAGAAATAAAATGTTCAGTGTGGGAATCCTTCATGCATATCTTAAGCTTTCCTGCCTGCTTTATCTTCCTCCAAGTGCCTCAGCCTTTCACCTGCTTCCCCCAACCTATCTCATCCCCAAACTATCACCAGCCATCTGCTTAGAGCCACCAATTCCCATCTGTCTTCATCCTTCCAGAAAATGATTATCTCATTAAACTTCTTCATTCCCTTCACCACCCAGATATTTTCTGTCTCAGATTTGTCCCACCACCCAGACTTTGTCCCCAGAAACCATACCTTGTCTTAGGAAGCACTAGACAAAACTTTCTGGATGCTTTAGTAAGCTTTTTCTGACCCTACAGATCCCAACCTGCCAATAGTTCTCTTCTCCTCTACCTCATCTCTAAAGAGAGTATTAACCATGAGTGTCCAGCATTTTTGTGGATTTACTTTTTAAAGAGATAACCAGATATTCAGGAGTACAAAATTTCAGGTTGTATATTTTTTTAAAAAGATTTTTATCTTCTACTGAAGTAGGAATCTTATTCATATATAACACAGAATTTGAAATATTTCAACAGTGCAGAATTTTGAGGGGATTTGAAGTCATCATCCTACCTGGGGTCAATAGTAGGGCAAAAACACTGATTTTTATACAAGTCATTACAATTTAAAATTTTTCCCCATTCATCAGTTTACTATGTCATATTTTGGAGATTTGAGAAATCAACATCTTACAAAAGTATATTGTTCCAAAAATTCATTTATAACTTGGTTGTGTAGAATGGAAAACACTTCTCATAGAATTATGGTGCTTAAGATCTCAGGCTATTTCACAAAAGACTGCTTAACCCATAATGTAAAATACACACATGAAATCAGCGACACATTGTGTTAAATAGACTTTTTGGAGCTATCCTGGGAATTCTCTCTCTCTCTCTCTCTCTCCCTCCCTCCCCCCCCCAAAAAAAAAAACAAAAATTACACCATTTTTCTATGTGAAAATGTGTTGTATACCAAGAATGTAGTGCTCTATAGAATGTTTCTTCTCCAGCAAGGGTTTCAGGTGTCTTCAGGAAGTATCAACAAAGATTCTTGCCCTTGAGGTATCTGTAAAGAGGCCTACTGCAATATAGGCTTAGCTATTTATTTGTAAAGACATTCCTAAATGAAGCAATCTGGGGAGTGCAAGAAGTAAGCATTTATTAAGTGCCAGATGTTATGCTAGATGCTAGGGGATACAAAGAGAGAAACAAAATAGTCCCTGCCCTCGAGGAACTTAGAGTCTATCTCATGACTATGTCTTACTTGCAGAAAAACAATAAATCAACCTTCATAGTGTAGATAAAACATGATCCTGCGATAATATTTGGATGTTATTCACTCTCACTAATGAAGAACTCACCCTGACCTCAGTCAAATTAGTCAATCAGTAAACATTTATCAAGCACCTACTATGTGCCCAGCACTGCTCTAAGGGCAGATTTCAAGAGGCCAGGAACAAATTGCTGGTCCATTTTGGGAGAAAGATTTAACAATGACTAAGGAGCTTATTTTTTACTAAAGCAAGTCATAAGGTATTTTAAACCTATTATGGATGCCCTACCACAAAGTACAGATTCAAGAAAACAAAGGAGCCCATATTGTTGGGTTTTTGATTCTTTTTTCAGTGCCTGTGGAAATCCTGGAAATAGGACAGACTGTAAAATGGCCTTTAGAACAAATAACTATTTTATAGCTCATAGGACACTTTGAGCATTTTGAAAAATCAAATGATGGTGGTTTTAGTGCTGAAATTTTACTCATGTTGGAGTTTCTTGTACTCGTCAACTTAATTTCTTGAAGGTGAATGCACAGCAGAGCATATGTAAACACTACTTTAAAGGAGAAAGATCTATTTTCTATATTTCTAACATGAAGTATTAGTTGTGAAGCCTGACTGGCTTTACTGCACATGTTATGAAACTTGCTGTTGAAGTTGGCTAAAGATCTTTTCCTGAATAAGGCTTCTTCACAAACTTATAATTGCATGTCAGATTAATTAGTCTATTTTCTCCATTTGGTTAAGATGCCACAGTCAGGGAGAAGTAGGAGGTAGGGTGGAGAAGGAATGACAGTTGGACAGCTAAGTGAACAATTTTCTTTTGTAATGTTTTAGAAACAACTTCTTTGCTGAATTTCACTGGTTCTGTCAATTGTGTAAGTTAAAATGAAATGTTTAGTGATGTTCTCAAATGAAAATAGGCTGGACTTTTGTTCAGTACAAAATCATTTTCTTTTGTGGTCACAAGAGAAAAATGTGATTCCCCTCCTCCCCTCTGCCTCCAGCTTTCTGTTTCACATTTCCCTTATTCCCTCTGCTACCTAAAATAGGACAGTCACAGAAAGCAAACTACATGGTGGTTAGGAATTTTCCTTATGCTAATAGGACAGGCAATCCACACACAGTCTATACAAGGCAAAGAGACATGTCTTGTAAACCTGGGCTGCTGCCTCGATACTTGGATTAACCTCTTAAAACCTGATAATACTTTTCCTGATCATGGTAGAACTGGATGTATCCTGTAGCTTATGATAGGATTTGAACTTGAAATTCTTCTTGTTACTGATTTTGCTGAATCAGCTACAATAATGAATGTATATATTAAGACTTTGTAGCTGATATGCAAATCAAAATCAGATTGCCAACTTCTTGACTTTTGGTCTTAGACGTGGTTTTATCCAGAAGTTGTAAGCAATAGATGTAGCATGCTGTGAACGTCTATTATCTTATATTCTTTAATTCATCAGTATTAATACAAATTCTCTTTTGTGTTCCTTGGTACTTTTTATCCAATGTAATCAGAAGCTGTGATGTTTTGCCTTTGTAGTCCTGTGCTTTGTTACTGTAATGTTTAATTTGTTTTTTATGAAGCACGTGACTTTGGGCTAATGTGAGGCAGATGGTGTGATCTTTATGACTGCCATATCATACTACATAAGGTTTCAAATTAGAATAAGCTTTTAACAAATAGACCATCGATGCAATTTAGGATTCACACATACAATGTCAAACATCAGTCTTATATTTATAGTTTTAATTCCAAAAGTAGCAAATGATATATCAACAGCCACTTTCAAGTTACCCTTGCTATAAGCAAGCCCTGCTATACATAAAGTCTAATGTAGTAGTTAATGATATGCCTTTACAAATCCTGTGCCCACTACATGAGTCCGCAGTTAAGTAAGACCTTTTCTTAGGGGAACCATGAGAGCTTTTTGCATAACTAGTTGTTGTGTTTTTTTTCCCTTATGTTGCTGTTTTTGTAACTGACTATAAACTGACATGAACAGGTCAGTTGGAGTATAATATTCTAGTGCTTTTTAGTCTGAATTTCTTTGGGGGAGAATGGTAGTATTATTTGACCAGATGCAGAAGGAAGTGTTAGTGAGAGTCAAGACAAACAACATTTTAAATAAAGGAATTGTGTATTAACACGTTAACAACAATTCATAAATCTGCACTTTTTATGACATTTTGAAATTCTATTTATAGGTACGGAACAATGGGGTTTGTTAAACTGTATCACATTTATACTTGCTGAAATTTCTTTCATTGTTATTAGTAGGAATTTTATCGGTTCAATAAAATTGGCGAAACCAACCCTGAATATTTGTCTTTTACCTGCTTATTGAACATTAATAGTTGAGTAAAACTTGTTGCCATGGTTCCACCTTGCATGATTATTTGTGCTCCAAAAGATGGTATCTGATATCCTGGAGGCATTTTCTTCCTCTCTCCTTCCGTGTCCATTATTATCATGAAGATTTTTAAAATCATTTGGTGAAATTTACATTAATCCTTTATGTACAAGTTGCATAAAATTTGTTAATTGTATAAATTTAAAGGTATAGTCATCAGTAAAGCATTACCTCTTAGCATGTCAGTGGGTCTTTTGGTGGTCCATGTGGTGGTGGGACCAGATCTGTAATTTTGCTGCTATATAGGACTTCAGGTGAAGGCACTCCCTCTACCAAAACAAGTCAATTCCTTGCTCAGCAACTTGCAGAGTTAGAAAAGTGTCTGGGGCACTGAAAGGTTAGGTGACTTGCACAGAGTAGGTGTCTGAGAAAAAACAGGACTTCAATCAGATGACTACTCTTGAATCTACCTTTCTATTGACTTGAAATGGTTCAATTAAAAATGGTATCTCACAAAACCTGGTCAATTTTACTATAAACAAAAGATCTTGAAACAGTATTCCAAAAAGCAAAAGATACAGACTTAAAACCAAAAATAACCTGTGTTGCATGGTTTAGTATAATGAACTTATAATCAAGAAGCTTGAGTATAATCCTATAGTGGAAATTGGACCTATAATAGAAAAAGAGAATTTTCAAGCATTCCTAATGAAAAAACTAGAACTGAATAGGAACTTTGAAATACAAACACAAGACAAGGTAAACAGGTTTAAATTGAGCAATTGAAAGGAACTATATGGTGATGTGGTGCTAACATTCTAATAGAGAAAGAAGAAACAGGTACCCCTTCAGAATCTTAATGTCTTCAGAGGGTGTTGAGGAAATAAGAAAAATGAATACCTATGGATGGTTTGAAGAGACAGAGAAGGGAAGGTAAAAAGAATAGAGGAGAAAGAAGGAAGAAGAGGGTGAAACTTGCTATTTCAATTACATAAGATATACATCTATAAAGGAAGGAGGAGAGAATGCATCAGATGAATCTCGGTGGGAACAAAGGTTGAACAAATATGGTACATCAAATTCACCTAATTCAAAAGGGAAATTTGTATGTATAGCAGTAGTGTTGCAAAAAAAATCAGTTTTGACATTTAAAAATGAACATAAGGACTCAGAAGGATAAGCAGAACAGTTTTGAAAGTAATGTGGAATTAAATACTATAATAATGTATAAAATGGGGACTCGGTTTTATATACAGTCCTCTTGGGTTCTGAATCTATGGAAATCTTTTTTTTTTTTTTTTTGGTGCTTGAGTTCAGAAAAAAAAATATGTTGAATAGGAGAAAGGATACAAAGCTCAAGATTTTACAGGCCCAACTTTCCAAAAGCTAAAGAAGATGTGAGGTCAGTTGTACAAATTTCCTAAAGGAAGTAGGAAGTCTTTTGCTTTTGACTTCTAAATAAAAATAACGTCACAACATTATATATCTAAAACCATCAACAAGCATCATATGCAATGGGGATAAATTAGAACCCTTCCCAATAAGATCAGGCGTGAAACAAGGATGCTCATTAACAACTCTATTATTTAACATTGTACTAGAAACACTAGCAGTAACAATTAGAGAAGAAAAAGAAATTGAAGGGAATTAAAATGAGAAGACCAAGCTATCACTCTTTGCAGATGATATGATGGTCTACTTAAAAAATCCTAGAGAATCAACTAAAAAGCTACTAGAAATAATCAACAACTTTAGCAAAGTTGCAGGATACAAAATAAATGCGCACAAATCATCAGCATTTCTATATATTTCCAACACATCACAACAGCAAAAGGTAGAGAAACACCATTTAAAATCACCCTAGATAATATAAAATACTTAGGAATCTATCTACCAAGACAAACACAGGAATTATACGAACACAACTACAAAATACTTTCCAAACAAGTAAAACTAGATCTAAACAATTGGGGAAAAAATTGATTGCTCATGGGTAGGATGAGCTAACATAATAAAAATGACCATTCTACCCAAATTAATTTACTTATTTAGTGCCATAGCTATCAAACTACCAAAAAACTTCCTTACCGAATTAGAAAAAACTATAACAAAGTTCATTTGGAAGAACAAAAGATCAAGAATATCAAGGGAAATAATGAAAAAAAAATGTGAAGGAAGATGGCCTAGCAGTACCAGATATTAAACTATACTATAAAGCAGTGGTAGTCAAAATAATATGGTACTGGCTAAGAGACAGAAAGGAGGATCAGTGGAATAGACTTGGGATAAGTGACCTCAGCAAGACAGTGTATGATAAACCCAAAGAGCCCAATTTTTGGGACAAAAATGCACTATTTGGCAAAAACTGCTGGGAAAATTGGAAAACAATATGGGAGAAATTAGGTTTAGATCAACATCTCACACCCTACACCAAGATAAATTCAGAATGGCTGAATGACTTGAATATAAAGAAGGAAACTATAAGTAAATTAAGTGAACACAGAATAGTATACTTGTCAGATCTATGGGAAAGGGAAAATTTTAAAACCAAACAAGAGTTAGAAAAAATTACAAAATGTAAAATAAATAATTTTTATTATATTAAATTAAAAAGATTTTGTACAAACAAAAACAATGCAACCAAAATCAGAAGGGAAACAACAAATTGAGGAAAAATCTTTATAACAAAAAACTCTGACAGAGGTCTAATTACTCAAACATACAAGGAGCTAAATTAATTGTATAAAAAAATCAAGCCATTCCCCAATTGATAAATGGGTAAGGAACATGAATAAGCAATTTTTAGACAAAGAAATCAAAACTATCAATAAGCACATGAGAAAGTGTTCTAAATCTCTAATAATTAGAGAAATGCAAATCAAAATAACTCTGAGGTATCACCTCACACCTAGCAGATTGGCTAAAATGATAACAGGGAAGAGTAATAAATGTTGGAGGGGATGTGGCAAAATTGGGACATTAATGCATTTCTGATGGATTTGTGAACTGATCCAACCATTCTGGATGGCAATTTGGAACAATGCTCGAAGAGTTCTAAAAGATTGCCTGCCTTTCAATCCAGCCATGCCATTGCTGGGTTTGTACCCCCAAAGAGATCATAGATAAACAGACTTGTACAAAAATATTTATAGCCACACTCTTTGTGGTGGCGAAAAACTGGAAAACGAGGGTATGCCCTTCAATTGGGGAATGGCTGAACAAATTGTAGTATATGCTGGTGATGGGATACTATTGTGTTCAAAGGAATAATAAACTGGAGGAATTCCATGTGAACTGGAAAGACCTCCAAGAATTCATGCAGAGTGAAAGGAGCAGAACCAGGAGAACATTGTACACAGAGACTGATACACTGTGGTAAAATGGACTTCTGTACTAGCAGCAATGCAATGACCCAGGACAATTCTGAGGTATTTATGGAAAAGAACACTACCCACATTCAGAGGAAGAACTACAGGAGAGGAAACACAGAAAAAACAACTGCTTGAACACATGGGTTGATGCGGACGTGACTGGGAATGTAGACTCGAAACGACCACACGAATGCAACTATCAATGATATGGAAATAAGTCTTGATTGATGACACATGTTAAAACCAGTGGAAATGTGCATCGGCCATGGGAGGGAAGGCCATTTGGAGGGGGGGTGAAGGGGAAAATAAAAACATGAATCATGTAACCATGGAAATTTTTTCTTAAAAATAAAAAAATAATAATAAATTTAAAAAATAAAATAAAATAATGTCACATCTCCATGTGTGACCCCTTCATGGAGCTCATCCTATAGAACATATAGGACTGCTTCCCTGACCCCTACAGTTGGTCATGTGTTCTTTAGCAAGGGCCCACAACACAGTATTTATGAATCATTGAAAGGGAATGGCCTTCACTACACATGAAAGACATTAATCTCCTGGCCAACAATAACTTGTATGATTAACATTTTCTGAACCTAGTTTTCAACAAATAAATAATAACTATGTCACTGTGTGCAAAGCACTATGCCAAGAACTGTGATTTATATAAAGACATAAATCTAACTCTGCCTTCAAGATGCTTATAGTCTAGTAGGCAAGAAAGTATAAACAAATAACTATAGTTAACATTAAAAATATTGGGCCACACAGTGGTTAGTTAACAAAGTGCTAAAGGAAAGACCTCTTTATTTCTAATTTGTGTCCTTCAGTGTCTAAAAAGGTACCTTGCTTAAATTCCTAAATATTTATTGAACTGGGCCTGAGAGAGCTTCATGAATGAGTGGCATTTAGATTTTGAAGGATGGATAGCATTTAAGAAGGCTAACAATGGGAATAGGTAATAAGGTACATTTTATATGAAATAAATGTCCCTTTTCAATGGTCTGGGGATACCACTTGCAAGAAGCATTTAGGTCCATTTTAGCTCCTCCCACCCATCATCAAATAATTTTTTTCATTTTGACACATTACACAAAGCAGTTCACAATGAAATGTCCTATCACATATGCACCCCCACCAAACAGTGAAACAGTGATTATAACTAATGGTACCTGCAACCCTACATTTAGTTTAACCTTTGTGAAAAGAAAGGAAGATCTTGGGTTTTCATTGTGGCAATATTTCTAGTACCCAGTATTGGAGTATACAGGATGTTCAGGAAAAACAAGTACCTCTGGTTTGGGAGCTTGCTGAGTCCTTTTCAGGGCTACCATCCTCCTCTAGGGTCTCACCTGTGGCTCCAAGAAGCTGTAGCAAATGCAGCATCTATAGGCAGGCTAAACATGGTTGAGGGTAATCAGTGGGCCTTAAATTAGCCATTGAATTAGTGAAGTGTCTGCTCTGGACCTGTAGAGATTTCCCCTAAGGGAAGGGGGAGATTAGATCAATCTGTTCCAAGAGCCAAGAAAGGGCTGAAGTAAACACTGTGGAGTTCTTAGAGCTTGATCAGAGACCTAAGAAGCCACGGTCATCTACCGTATCCAAGGCCATCCCCAGTTGTCTAGACTTTTGTCTTGCCACTGAACTTTGATGAAGAATGAGTCTGTTGATAGCTCTGCCTCACTGAAATCTAATTTATGCTTGACTCAAAAGAACACCAGGGATATCATTTTGGTCCTCTTTGAGTACAAAGGACAACAATATTGTCCAATTTTGAAAGCTGATTTTTCCCCCTAGCCATTGGGTCCATTTTCCTTTTCATTTTATTTGCTTCACTTTGCATCGTCATATAAATTTTCTTGAATTTATTTTAATTTTCCATATTCATCATTTCTTGGAATACAATAATGGGTTAATTTTTAAAACCCTTACTTATTGTCTTAGAATCTATACTGTGTATTGGTTCCCGGGCAGAAGAGTGGTTAGGGCTAGCCAATGGGGGTTAAGTGACTTGTCCAGGATCACACAGCCAGGAAGCAGCTAAGGTCAAATTAGAACCCAGGACCTTTTGTCTCCAGACCTGACTCTCAATCTACTGAGCCACCTAGCTGCTCCCTTCAATAATGTCTTATTATATTAATATACTGTAATTTGTTCAAGACCCTCTCAAAAAGTAGGCAGTTTATTTTAAACGTTTTTAACCTCATTCTTTCTACCAACCATTTCTTTCCCAAGAGCTAAATCAGCTAAATAAAAAACATTCTGCCCTAAAAACCAAGCTCTCATTGGGATTTCATAACTTAAAGTAGAACCTCTGACTACAGCAGCTGGATAACATCTCCTGAAAGACTTGAATTAACCACACTTATTCACCATGCTCATAGCCCCCAAGGCTATGGCTTGATTTCTTCCCCATCCAAAATAATTCATGTTTGCCAATGGCCTTTATGAAAAGTACCAATCTAATCCAGGAGACCTTAACTGTGTCCCCACTATGTGTCAAGATCTTCCTCAGCACCAGGGATACAATGAAAAATGGAGCCTGCCCTTAAGGGGTTTATTCTTTATTGGCAGGTTATAAAATTAAGATCCTATTTAAGCATAGATAAAGGGGAGCTAGGTGGTACAGTGGATTGAGATCCAGGACTAGAGAAAAGAGATTCTGGGTTCAAATCTAGCTGCAGACACTTCTTAGCTATATGACTGGGCAAGTCACTTAACCTCCATTGCCTAGCCCTTAATGCTCTTCTGACTTGGAATGAATATACAGAATTGATATTAAGGCAGAAGGTAAGGGTTTAAATAAAAGAATAGGTGACAGGCCATGAGAGTTTAAAAAAATACTGTGGAGAAAGCTTGCATTGCTTTTCACCTCTTTTGGCTTGAGTTAAATACTTTGCTCCACATAGCTGTTTAGGGGATTGGGAGGAAGGAATCTCAACCTGGAAATCACTAGCCTCTGCCAGGCTAGCCCGTTATAAACAGGGAATAAGAAATCTGAGTCTGTTTTTTGTCTTAGGAGCTCCCTCTTAAAATGCCATATATCAGACTTTGAGTCATTTCTCTTCTAACCCACATAGTGGATGATGAAGACACTATTTGAAAAAGCTGGGGATAGCCAGCCTTCGCCAGAGACCACAATAAAGCTCTAAAGAGCACCAAATTCCTCTTCCCCAGAGAGTTTAAAACGCTTATAAACAAACAAGCAGATCCTAGGAGAGAATGCGTCACTGTGGAGGGCATCCTCTGACAGCCTTTCCACTTTGACTTATCTCCATTTTATTTTCCATTTTCTGGGTTTTAAGTAACCTTAGGTTTTTCTCTTGGTCAGAATTAAATGCCAACAAACCCTCTGTGACTGCAGAGGATCTGATGTGGTCATTTCTAACCACCACAAGAAGCTGATTTTTAAAGTTTTATTGATGCTTTTTTGTTCTTTATCTTAAAGTGACTTCTTTCCAAACCTTTTCTCCAACCTCCCCTATAACAAAGTTAAGCAATTTAAAAAAACAAACCATCACTGCAACTGAATGAAAATGGCTGAATATACAGTGTTGTAACTCTAACTCATCCTTTTCCTACTAAGAGGAAGAAAGACAGTATTGTTGTTCATCTTCTGAAGGAGCCTAGATTGAGAGTTGCATTTAATCTAATTGTTTTCACTCTTTTCCCATTTATATGAGTAGGGTCACTGTGTAGCTTGCTATACCAATTCTTTTCTATCTTTCTTATCTTTTTCTTTGATTGCATCAGTTCATACAAGTCTTCTCATGTTTCTCTGAATTCCTTATCTTCTGTGTCAGTATTCTCTTCACTGCTCTACATCTACCTTTAAAGGGGATCTACTCAAGACATTTATGTTGATTCCTCTGATTCATTTTGTATCCTGTGTCAATCATCTGCTAGCATGTTTATTCACAAAAAGAAGGGAAGTAAGCACTTTACTTTTTATTTAGCACTTTTGCTAATATTTGCTAAGCACTTTACTAATTACCAGACACAGTGCTAAGCATTGGGGATAAAAATATGAGCCAAAAAAAGGAAAACAGTCCCTACCTTCCAGGAGCTTACATTCTAAGGAAGAGGGGGAGGGAAATCCCACCATATAAGAAGGAACTAAAAAATAGATGGGAGTGGAGAGATTAAAGTATCCAGCTTGGAGGTATGGGGCAGCACTTTGAACTCCACAAATTGGAAATAGGGCTAGGATTAATAAAGGCACAAAGGGAAATTCCAGAATGACAGAGCAGCTGAAGTGTAGCTTTGAAAATCTAGAAATCTGAAACAGGGCCAGGCAAACAAAAGATGGCTGCCCCGGGCCCCTCTACAAAATGAAAAAGAATTTTAGAAGTTTATTGAAAAGTCCTATGAAATTTGGACAGCAGCAAGTAGAAAAGTGGGAGATTTGGTAATGGAGCCTAAATGAGCATAGTCATTTAATTGTATCAGAGATTTAGAGATGGAAGAAATCTTAGAGGACCACCTTTCATTTTAAAGATGAGAAAAGAAAAGTCAAGAGAGATTAAATTACTTACCCAAAGTCAGGTGGATAGTAAATAGCAGAACTGAAATCTTCTAAAAAAATTTTTTTAGCATTCCTATATAAAATTTTGAGTTCTAAATTCTCTCACTCTCCCCAACCTGTTCTCCACCCACTGTGAAGGCCTGATTATGCCCATTTTACATGTGAAGTCATGCAAAACATTTCATATGAACCATGTTGGGGGAAAAAAGTGAAAAAAAATGCTTCAATTTGCACTGAGCCCATCAGTGCAGAACTGAGATTTAAAGTACATTCATACTGACTTTATCTAGATTGAAGATAGCAAAGCAGATATAAGGTTGTTAGTCTGGTTAAATTTCTAAACAAGAATGCTAAAAAAATATATACTCAAACAATTATAACTCTGTGGGAGGTGTATACTTATTTGACAAGGTTGTTTGGGGTGTTCTGGGAGGACTAGCACCTCAGGTGTGAGAGCTTACTGAGCCCGTTTAAGTTCCACTCATCCATGTTTGGTGTCCACCTGATACCCAACTCTAACTTGTGACTCCCACTATAGAACATGGCAGCAGTCATGTCCTGGTACAACTTTCTCAGAAGATGGGATAAACCAAGTTGGAGGTAACTGACAGGTCTCTAACCCATTGGTGAATTAGGGAGACGTCTATCTCCGGCATGTGAAAACTCCCCCTGGCAGAAAGGGCAGATGAGAATAATTTGTTCCAAGGGCCATGAAGGGTTTGAAGCAGGCACTGTGGAACACTTAGAGCTTGGTCAGACATTGAAGAGGCCAAGGCCCTCCAGTGCATCCTGGACCATCACCAGTTGTTACAAAAGTCTTGCCACTGGATACTGATGACTCTAGAAGAGAGGGCAAGTCTAACAATTTTGTCCAACTCTGTCTCCCTTAAATCCAATTCACATGCGAGTCAGGATATCAGCACCTAACGTCATTGCTCTTCATTGAAATGAAGGATGAACAACCCTGAAGAGAATTTGGAAACATCTTTTTGGCAGAAACTGGAAACGATAAGACCAGAAACTCTCTATCCAACTCTGTAAAGAGCTTTGAGTAATCAATCTCCATCAATGAAGAGTCCATTTATGCAAAATTAAATTACCAATATTTTAGGACCTTTAATTTAGATACATTAAGCTTTCCATTAATTTGGGGATGATTAACCCATTCGAAAAGCATTTCCTGTTTGAAAGCACTGGGATTATAGCAGTGAAAAATTATAATCCTTGCCCTCATAGAGTTTATAATTTAGTATTTATTGGATTTATTTGGGTTTATTTGTGGTTTTTTGAATTCTGCATTATTGACACAAAGACAGTTTAACATTAGCTATATGTTTTTGATATTGCCAATATTATGAAAAGCTTGGAAATATGTTTGCCAGAAATTGTCCACACATTTTAGTACTGGTGAATTAAAGAAAAATATTGAAATGAGGATGATGGATAATGGATGGGACTTCTGGCTTGCAGAAAGAATCTTAAAGGATTATTAACTGCTATTGGGAAAAGGTACTGAGAAGAAGCACTGTATAATAGAAAGTATATATTGACCTTGGACATCCCAGCCCTACCACTACCTAGCTGCCTGATCTTAGAGAAGACACTAAAATTATGTAACTAATAAACTAACATAGCTGAATGAGATGATGCCTAAAGTCTCATCTAGCTGTTAATATTTTACTATCCTGGGATGCAAGGAACTTAGAGGCATGAGTCACTGGTCCATTTGTTTGCACAAAGATGGAAACTGCAAGCAAAGATCTGGAGGGTCTGCATTATTATCATTTAGAATGAAAATAGATTTGATTGCATAGATCCTTTTTTAGGGAGGGAAAGTAGATCAAGACACCAGGAAGCAGACTTTACATTCTACCCATCCTCGTAAGACCCCTTTTAATATAACCTGAGGTGGAAAAGTCAGATTTGGGTTACTGAGACTTGAAGCAGTCTGGAAACCTGTTTTTCTTCCTTGAAACAAGGATGTGGCTTTCTTCCTTTAATTGCCCAGAAAGGCAAAAAACCCAAGCCATTGCTCACCAGACTGATTTCTTAAATAAAACTATAGAAAGCTATCCCTTTGGACCTTCAAATGGGGAAAAGTGCCTGTGAATTTACACCCCAAGCCACTAAGAGCTGAAATGTTAGGCCATAATCACAGGCTTCCTTTGGATAACAACTGGGTTCCTGTGACCACAAGGCATTTGGGTTCTGTGGGATACCAGAACAACAAAGCTCTTCCTTGTTCCTTTGGGTTAAGAAGAGGACCTGACTTCTTAGCACTAACTTAAAAAAACATTTTTGGGAAACTCATTGGCCCTTAATGACGTGGCCTCTCCTGCTACAGGCCCAGGTGTGGGTGCTTGGGAAAAAAACATGGTTGGGGGGACCCCTCTACAACTGGGAGCCACCTTTCCTTGTTGAATGGGCCAGGAATAGAACAAAATGGCAACAAATGGCAGGAGAAGACTTATGAGATTCTGTTCCTTCAATATTTTGAAAGATTTGTATCCCCTCCCCTTTTGAGTATGGGGGTTCTTAGTCTTTTAAAATGTCACGGACCCCACCTTTGGCAGCCTGTGGAAGCTAATGTACCAAATGCATAAAATAAAATGAACAGGATTATAAAGGAAATCAGTTATGCTGAAATGCAATTTTCAAAATATTATTTAAGCAAGCAAAACAAGTTCCAGGCCCCAAGTTAAAAATCTCTGTAAAGGAATGGCCCCCCAAAAATTCATCACTTGGTGACCACCCTTTTAGAAATGAGCCATTTAGAGCTCTGAAAAGGGTGGCCTTCAGCTAGTCCAACACTCACAGCTGCTCCAGCTTTACTGGTCCTGCCGGGGCTTGGAGGCTACAGGCATGCTCTTTGAGGATCCTGTCATCTTGGACTCCTCCCCATAGCCAGGGGCTTCTGGGCACCCAGAGAAACGCAGACACTTCATGATGTAAAAATTAGGTGTAACTTTATAATGACAGTAGCTAACGTTTACATAGAGCATCAAGGCTCATGATGGACTCCGGATCCTCATGAACAAGAGTTACTGTTCTACTGTTCTGGGTCTAAGGCGGAGGGAAGGAAGGGGAGTGGATGTGCCTCTCAACCAGGAGCAACCATCAGAAGTTGCCGAGAGGCAAAATGTAGTTTGATAGATTTCAGGAAAAAAAACATTCTAATCACAGTAGCTCTTGAAAGGTAGCATTGGCCACCTCCAGAAGGGTTTGGGCGCCCCTTCGTTGGGGATCTTCGAGAAGAAGCTAGTGTGCTGTTATTAGAGATTCTTTGGGGGAGGGGGGGAGATGGTTAGCTTGTAGCAGATGATTGCATCCTTTCAGAATTCGAAATTTGGTGATTCTGTGAAATGTGAAACCCAGGTTTTTCCTGACTCCATGCCCACCACACTTTAAAACACACACAAATCCTTTTTTTTTTTTTTTTTTTGATAGGCATCATAGCACAGTGAATAGAGAGTGGGCCTCAGAGCCTAGAAATCCTGGATTCAAGTCCTGTGTTTGACAAATACTGTTCTGTGACCCCAGACAAATAGCTTAACTTCTGTAAGACTTAAAACAGTAAAGTGGCCTACCTATATGGGAAGAGGAAGTTTCCTCATCCACAAGTTCTCTCCCTTTCCTAGCTTGCCTAATTCTTTTGGTTTTATATTATAGTCATTTACATATATATTTTTCCTTCTTCCCTATATTCTACCATTCAATCCTTCCTAGAGACAAAGAAAAATGACTAATAGGGAGCAGCTGGGTGGCTTAGTGGATTGAGAGCTAGGCCTAGAGATGGGAAGTCCGAGGTTCAAATCTGGTCTCAGACACTTCCTAGCTAAGTGACCCTGGGCAAGTCACTTAACCCCCATTGCCTAACCCTTACCACTCTTCTGCTTTAGAATCAATACACAGTATTGATTCTAAAAGAGAAGGTAAGGGTTTTAATAAAAGGAAAATGATTAATAATATAATCTATTAATAATTACCTAATCAATCAATTATTTATTTGATTTGATTGATTGATTATGAATGATTATTTATCATTATATAATTTAATTAAATATAAACAAAATATATTTATGATTATGAATAAATAATTATAAATCATAAATAATAAAAGATCAACTCAAAACAATTTAATTATTTAATGGGGATTAATGATTAATAACTAATTATTGACATTTAAAATAATTATTATAAATAAAATAAAAATCTAATTAATAATTATCCTAAAAATCTAATAATAATTAATAATAAAAATCTATTGACAGTGACTTGATCTGTATAACATTCCATGCCCATGCGTAGTTCTCCAACTCTAATGAAGGAGTTGGTAGCCCTTTTTATACTAAACCATGGCATCTCTCAGATCCTCAGCCCCTCAGAGGAATGTCTCAGTTCATAGTCTAAGCACAATTTATCAAATACATTTGTGGATAATTTCAAAAAAGAAGATTAGATTAGATTGATTACAAAACATTTCTTAACATGTTCTATATTGCTAGGCACTGTGCTAGGCTCTGAAAATACATATACAAGCAAAATGACATTCCATACCCTCAAAGAGCTTGTAGTCTCATAGGGGGAAGACAATATATAAAAGGGAAGTAGAAAGGTGAGTGGGAAGTAGAGTAGTCTAAAGAGAAGGGAGCTGATTTGCGCTAAAAGTAAGCAAAGTGAAAATGATTATTGTGGTCGCTTTCTCAAATTTAGATATTGAGGCGAGAAGAAAGTCCCAGGTTGTGGACATTATTAGCAGGAGAAAGATGCTGTGGT